>NC_069507.1:204989056-205044056 GCF_027579735.1 Bombina bombina
AGTGTTGCCAAAATGACGTTTACATTTATGTTATCCAGTATTACAAAACAATAATATACAACTAAAAGCAAATAGAATTTCTGCTCATACACCAATGAGTATCTTTTTTTTTTTTTTCAACCTTAACATTTAATCTTATTGATTTTTTTTTGGTGATAAATTTAAGCACATGACCCTACTTAAAGGGACATTTTAGCCAAAATTGGAATCCACGTGGATGAATTTCAGTTTTGGATAGAAACATTTCTGTAATATACATGGATTAGAAAAAATGCTTCTAGTAAAAGCTAAAGCTGTTTCAAAAGTCTATTTAAGTATGCACCGTGCACCAGCATTTTAAACACAGCACTTGCTCAGAGAGCCTAAAGTTCTTGTACCGTCTGGTAATGACTCAATTTGTTAATTCCTGACATGACAAAAGCCCCACTGATGATCTGCGCAGCTGCAATATTTAAAATGCCAGAACACTGAGAATATCTATCTATGATTCACATGCACGTGCAGAGAAAAATGTTAGCACAAAAAGAGTTATAACTTTTACTAGAAGCATTTTTGCCAATACATGTAATTGCATATATGTAATTTATCTATGTGTATTTAAATTTTGACTGAAATGTCCCTTTAATTCTCTCTTTATGCCAATGAGCAAGAACTTTCACAAGACCATGAGTATGACAAGATGAGATCTATTTATATTTGATTTTAAAAAGTAGAATGTTGGATCTTCCTTCTGCATTTCTTTGTTGTCAGCTTTGGTAATAATTGTCCTACATGCTTTCTTTTTGTAACCTTCATTCATTGTGGTACACTTATGTAGGTTCATAAATAAAAATAGGAAATGAGCCACTACTATAAAATTAAATGCTCTTTTAACAAAATCACCCGTGCTGATTTATAGAATATCAAAACTATATATGGAACTGAAGTAAACTAGTTATAGTTTGCATAAATAAAATGATCATTTACAAAGCTGTGGCCTTAACATTCTTAAAGGGACACTAGACCCAAATTTTTTCTTTCTTTATTCAGAAAGAACATGCAATTTTAAGCAACTTTCTAATTTACTCCTATTATCAAATTTTCTTCATTCACTTGGTATCTTTATTTCAAAAGCAAAAATGTAAGTTTAAATGTCGTCCCATTTTTGGTGAACAACATGGGTTGTTCTTGCTGATTGGTGGATAAATTCACCCACTAATAAACAAGAGTTGTCCATGGTTCTGAACCACAAATTGGCTGGCTCCTTAGCTTAGATGCCTTCTTTTTCAAATAAAGATAGCAAGAGAACGAAGAAAAATTGATAATAGGAGTAAATTAGAAAGTTGCTTAAAATTGCATGCTCTATCTGAATCCTGAAATAAAAAAAATTGGGTTTAGTGTCCCTTTAAATAACATAAACAAAATAATATTAAAGAACAGAAAATGTGTTAAAATCTTAGCTGTGCATTAACATCTAATGCCTATCACATGAGTCACATGTATAAACAATCCAGGCAGTCTTTGTCTGCTGAATTTAAATGAAAAGTCCCCCTAGATATTAATATGTGGACTTCATTTACTCGCTTGCTAAGTCAGGGACTTATAACAAAACCTTTGTAAATAAAAGATTAAACTGAATCGAGCTTTAGAAAATGAAAGGAAAACAAGAATGAAATAATCACAGATCAGAGTGGGGCTGCTTAGATTGGAATCGGTACTGGCTACTGGAGTGGAAAATGTTTAATTGAACTAGCTCATTATGCAGGAAGTTTATGTTCCTCTTGCAGAATCGAAATACTTGTATCTGAGCATTCCTTAAAGAAATGTTATCTTGGTTTTATTTGACCACACTTTAGACAAATGTTTTGTCACTGGAATGAGAGATGTTATTAAAAATACAATTTACAAAATGAAGTAGATAATAATTTGTCTTCTGGAGGAACAAGATCGGTAGCATTTGCGCAAGATCAAGCTTTGGTGATTTTGAGTTAGGAACATTTTAAAAACACATTTTTATTTAATTAAAAAGTACTTAAAGCCACAGTAAAGTCAAAATAAAATGTTCATGATTCAGAAAGAGCATGCAAATTTAAACAGCGTTCCAATCTACTCCTGTATTTTGATATCTTTGTTGAAGAGCAAACCTAGGTGGGCTGATAGAAGCGTAGGAGCATGCACAAGTCTTTAGCACTCTATAGCAGCAATGCTTGCCACTATATATAACATTGCTTTAAAGATTGTTGCATACACTGCTGCCAGATACATGCGTGCTACGGAGCTCACCTAGAATTACTATTTAACAAATGATACCAAGAGAACTGAGCAACATTGATAATAGAAGTAAATTGGAAAGTTGTTAAAAATGAAATGTTTTCTCCAATCCATTTGAATTTATTTTTTTTATTTTACTGTCTCTTTACACTAAACAAAAGCAATTATATAATATCCCACTGACCTTTGGTAACCTTTCTGGATCCCCTGGATGCCTTGGAATTACTTTTTGCAACCTCTGAAATCCATAATCTATGGTTGGTTCATTCAGGGCTGAAAAAATAAGATTGTATCACTTGTTAGATTATTTGATCATCATGTATAGTTTTGCAGCTTTTAACAAGGCTTTATAAAATTACTGCTATCAACTTACTCTAATATGTAATAATTGTGTAGATATTATTTACTAAATGTGTACACACAGAAATATAGATGATGGAAGAACTGTTACATGACATCAGGGAAAGTCAGTATTATCTGTTCTCAAAAAGCTAATTTTCATGTTCAAGAGTGGGAATTGAACTTAGCAGGTGTACTATACACTTCATGCACAAGACTGTACACTGCCACTGGTAAATCTACTGTTTTGACTTAGGGAGTATTTTATAATTCTATAGAACACTAAAGATAAAAGAGGTCTTGGACAAAAAAAGGTAAACTCCTGTTGTATAGGTTATATTTTTAAATGTATATATTAAAAGGACAGTCTACTTGAACATTTTTATTGTTTAAAAAGATAGATAATCCCTTTATTACCCATTCCACAGCTTTGCATAACTAACACAGTTATAATAATACACTTTTTACCTCTGTGATTACCTTGTATCTAAGCCTCTGCAGACTGACCCCTTTTCTCAGTGCTATTTAAAAACTTGAATTTCAGCCAATCAGTGATGGCTCATGCGTAACTCCACAGGAGTTAACATCTTTATGGCACACATGAACTAGCACTGTCTTGCTGTGGGAAGCTAATAAAATGCACTGAGATATAGGCGGCCTGCAGGCACTAAGAAACAGGAAGAGATTTAGGGCTCCATTTATCAAGCTGCATATGAAGCTTTGGGGGCCCTTTGCTGCAGGCTCGCATGACTGAGCATACAGTTGAATGTTAAGAAGCAGCGATAATCAGACCGCTGCTTATTCATTTTTATGCCAGCTCTTAGCTTGGGGAATAAAATCATCCCAGACACATTCGCCCGGGGTGATTCACAGCCCCTACTTGCATGCCAATGGGCTAGCATGACTAGGGGCGGCATTGCACAAGCAATAAGCTGGCCTCTTTCTGCGATCCCAGGCAGACAAGTTTGCGATGCTAACCCTTTCCATCTGGACTTTGGTAAATCGGTCCTTACAGGTTTAAAAGTTATAAAGTGTATTAATATAACAATGTTGGTTGTGCAAAGCTGCGAAATGGGTAGTAAAGACATTATCTATCTTTTTTAAACAATAAAAATAAATCAAGTAGACTGTCCCTTTAAAGGGACAGTAAGCTAATTAGTTTATTATTACATGTATAAAAGGCTATTTTAAAATGTATCACAGTTTTGTTTTGTTTTTATGGATGTTCTGGCTGTAAGAAAAAAAAAACACTTTTTGAGGTCACTGTCCACTTATAGAACTGATGGATATGTCCTTATCGGCCACTGAGCAAGCTATTCCTAGGAATAAGTTGTGCTAAAACGAGCACTTGCTGTAAATGATCAAATTCATATAACCTTTTACTTTCTTTCTTTAAAACAAATGTTTTAACATGTTTAAATAGATCTCTTTTATAATAAAAGTGACGACAAAACAAATAATTTTATAACAAACAATTTATATAACAAGATATATAACATTTATTTATTTTTTTTACCTCAGAACGACATGGGAAATATTAAAACATCATGAAATCAAACAATATAATTTCAAAACCATATAAATTCTGCAGCTCCTGAGGCCATATACAACATTAAATATAACCATTATATGATGTCTCTATCATGCATTGTTTTCCATACTGACACTGGATTTATGGGAAACTGGAAATTATGACATATGTCCACCTATTGCGTATTTCAGATTTATCCCTGTGGTCCTTTTTTGTCTAGCATATTGCCTGAGTACAAACCAGGCAATAGGAGCACTTAATCTTGCACAGCCTTAATAATCTGTGAATAGCTGCCTACAAACTGATGTAGAGCACTATCATTCTACAGCTGCAATCCACTAGCCTCGTGAAATTGCAGACCACAAATAGTAATTAATCTTTTTTTCCCTCAAATTGTAATTTTGACTATGAACTGTGCTCGGTCATAAATCAGCTACACATGCTGCTGTGTACAGTGCATGAATCATGATCCTGACTGAGTTAGACTGCACATATTGTGTTTAACAAGCTTTAAACGAAGTCATAGGGCTTTATTATAGTTCTGCCAGACTCAAACAAAAACTCAGCCTGAAGGCCCAAGGACTACAGTTCAGATGAAAATACTTATTAGTGTATATTACTTTGTAATGTAGATATTTTTAAGTGAGCAACTCCGTGTTGAAGAGCTGTAAAAATCAATGCATTTTCTGAGCCTAATAAGAACTGTCTCAATCTATTCATTACACAGCCTGCAATTTAGACAATCACTCATTAGGTAGCATGTAATTTCGTGATTAACACTATACAACTTAGAAGGTTTTTATGAATGCAATTGAACAAAAAAAGATTATCACAACAGGCTAACGACGGAGCTTTGAAAAACAGTTACTCAAAATAATTATCTGCACATTAGTAACGAGTGCTTCAATTATTTGTGTAAACATGCACAGAGTATCTTGCAAGGAATCGCCTATATATCTACTCAATAACATGACAGAAAGTTGAAGACTGCAATTTGATTTGACATTCCATCATGTATTCCGGAGACAAAGGGCCACATAGGAATGTGAAGTGAGACATTTTCTTGTTAATAAAGAATTGATCCAATGTATTGATTTTACATGACATGGCTTTTGCTGTGATTTCTCCCTTCTTTTCGTTCTGCAAATACTAAAGCTTCTCGAAATGCCTTGGCATATGTGACATGGCAAAATTTCCAACTCTCTGTGATGCAAATGCTCTATGTGTAATAGTACTTCATAATCAGGTCATTAATCACGAAAAGCTGTCAACATTGACTTTATGGATAATTCGTCATGTCTGTTTCTTGGGCCTACACAGATATGTAAAGCAAATGCTTTGTGCACTAGATCTGAAGGAGTGGGCCATAGGATCAGTCATGGTTAGTTTACAGAGGATGTTTCAACTGAGCATTAAAGAGCACACTAACTGAAATGTATAAAGAAGTTCTGGTACTTTTTTCATTATCCCATGACCAAAACATGACAGGGAACTTCCATTTACTATTGCCACTTAGAACTTGCATCTAGAACCAATTACCAATCAGATTAAAATTCACAGTCGCAGTATATATTAAGTGCTTCATTTCTCTCTTTGTTCTATAAGGTTCATGAACATGTCTCATAAAATTTTGATTTCTTGAAAAAAAAAATGCAAATATCATATATTTTGCATACATACCAACATGACATACATGAGTTCAGTAGTTTTAATAATGGCAAGTGATTGAAAGGTTTTAATCCCTTGTATTTGCATTACATATGTGAAGAGATCCCTCTAGGGAATCTCATTTGCAGACAGATCTCAGTAGCATACAAATGTAAGAGGTGTGTGAACATTAAAACATTTATAAGAAGGAATTATCTTGCTCATATACATCTCCAGGCTGACATAATGATGGTCAATATTTAACTCTGCAAATGTGTTGTGTAATTGCTTACTTGACATATACAGTATGTGAAATGCTGTGACTTGAGATCCACTGGCTACTGCTTATTATACACAATATAAGAGAAGTGTATACTTATACATTTATAGAATCAAATAAAAGAACAGTCTTCCAGCAGAGATTGTGGGGGCATTACTGGCTTTATAGAATATTGGGTATATTTATTATGCTATCATTAAGCCACTAAACTTTATTTTTATTGCAGGTTGACTATCAACTTTCCATGCTGGCGATCTATCAACTTTTATGAACTATTTCTTTCTCGAAAATCATCTAATTATCAGATACTTACAAAAATATGCATGATAATTGCTCTATAACTACACTTTTGCCTGCCATCGGCTGTGAAATCTCCAACAACAAAAAAATATTTTGAATACAAATACAATATATGCATGACTATAAACTGTTTTATATCCCCTTTATGTTTTGTAAGCACCATTCTGATTGGATATTACTGCCTCAAAATCATGGCTGAGATGTTAGCCAATTTATCTGTCCATTAGCTTCTACATTATAAGTTCCCATATTGTGTTTCAACTGTAATTACCAACATATGTCACACATATATATATTAATTTTGAATATGTATTGCAAACTATAAAGGTTCTAAATCAATGTCCCCCTAACAATTGAAGCATGCTTACTAGACCACTTACCTCCTTTACCCATGATTTCTGCAATGTTAAAGGATACATTTCTGATGGAACCTAGATAAAATTACTCCAGTTTATGTCTACTATATCACTGCCAGGGAACCATATTCCTCACTTCTTGTACATGCTTATACATTACAAATAAGATCATACTTATTTAACCAAATCTGGTAAAGATCACCCATCCCCTGCTACTTCAGTTGATCTTTCCAATACAGGCAGAATTAAACTAGATATTTTCCTCTTCCTGATACCCCTCCAAAAGATGTCTGAATCCTAAAAAAGATTAACTTATATACAGGTTCTTAGGTAAAAAAAAGATCATGATGCAAAATTCAATAAAATTGTTCACATACATATTCATTTTATTTAGCCCTTTACATTTAGCTAGCCTTTCTGTTTCCAAAAAAGTGATTTAGATAAAAAAAAAAGCTGCATTATTGACTAAAGTAGTTCCACCTTACTCAACCAAATACCTATTCAAACTCAACTGCAAGTCAGTAACAAAGACTTACCTATTCAAGTAAGAGTGAAGATGTTCACACCTGACGCAACACTATCTGTTCCAAAACATTGAATAATAAATCCAAATAGATCTTACTCCTACTAGATATAAATCCTAACACTGGTAATTTCCTATTGAAGTTGAAGACAACCAACAAAATATTCTTTCCTGGTGATGTGTGGCTATGTGGTAACCCACCAATGTCTCGATAGCTTGACTAGTAGGAATTTAATAGTACGGTGTTGATTAATATGCTTTATGTTCTCCTACCATTGAGAAGGTAAGGCACTGTGGTTTATGTGTTACTGCAAGGAAGGAGTAATCATTGCTCTGTGTGTGAAAGGAAATGAATAATTGGACTTTTATGTCCATTTAACTTAACATATTTAACAACAGAACTGGAAAATGTATATTTTTTTTAAGAAAGGCAGGCTGCATCGAAAAGTAGTATATATTGAGTAGTTATAAATATAGACTTTCTCTTTTATACAATATATATTTTTCCTAAACAGAAACATCCCTTTAAATATTATTGTTAGATTTATTTGCCAATTGATTCTACAGTATTATATACAGAAAAGATAGAAATGCTATTTTTTGTAACATGTCAAGTTTCCTAGTTTTTTTCACCTAATCAGAATGACTGTTTGCCTTAATGAATCTGATGAGATGAAAGGTGATCAGAAAAGATAGATTGGTGGCAGGTATTGATTTCATGCAAATGGTACTGACAGGTGATAGAGGCTTTAATGCAAGGTTTCAAAAGCTTTATGACTTGTAATAACTATACACTGTCATCTCAGAATTGCTATTTCCATATTTAAGATACATTTACAGAATCTTCTTTTGGAAAATGTACTTCATAAAGTTATGGACAAAGTGTGACCTTAAAGAGATTTAAAATTTGTGAATTAACCCTTTAATGACCACAGCACTTTTCCATTTTCTGACCGTTTGGGACCAAGGCTATTTTTACATTTTTGCTGTGTTTGTGTTTAGCTGTAATTTTCCTCGTACTCATTTACTGTACTCACACATATTATATACCGTTTTTCTCGCCATTAAATCGACTTTCTAAAGATACCATTATTTTCATCATATCTTATAATTTACTATAATTTTTTTTATAAAATATGAGGAAAACATGGAAAAAAACACACTTTTTATAACTTTGACCCCCAAAATCTGTTACATATCTACTGCCACCAAAAACCACCCATGCTAAAAAGTTTCTAAATTTTGTCCTGAGTTTAGAAATACCCAATGTTTACATCTTCTTTGTTTTTTTTTTTGTAAGTTATAGGGCCATAAATACAAGTAGCACTTTGCTATTTCCAAACCATTTTTTTTTTTCAAAATTAGCGCTAGTTACATTAGAACACTAATATCTTTCAGGAATCTCTGAATATCCATTGACATGTTAATATTTTTTTTTAGAAGACATCCCAAAGTATTGATCTAGGCCCATTTTGGTATATTTCATGCCACCATTTCACCGCCAAATGCGATCAAATACAAAAAATCGTTCACTTTTTCACAATTTTTTTCACAAACTTTTGGTTTCTCACTGAAATTATTTACAAACAGCTTGTGCAATTATGGCATAAATGGTTGTAAATTCTTCTCTGGGATCTCCTTTGTTCAGAAATAGCAGACATATATGGCTTTGGCATTGCTTTTTGGTAATTAGAAGGCCACTAAATGCCACTGCGCACCCCACGTGTATTATGCCCAGCAGTGAAGGGGTTAATTAGGGAGCATGTAGGGAGCTTTTTGGGGTAATATTAGCTTTAGTGTAGTGTAGTAGACAACCCCAAGTATTGATATAGGCCCATTTTGGTATATTTCATGCCACCATTTCACCGTAAATGCGATCAAATAAAAAAAAAAGTTACATTTTTCACAATTTTAGGTTTCTCACTGAAATCATTTACAAACAGCTTGTGCAATTATGGCACAAATGGTTATAAATGCTTCTCTGGGATCCCCTTTGTTCAGAATTAGCAGACATATATGGCTTTGGCGTTGCTTTTTGGTAATTAAAAGGCCACTAAATGACGCTGCACATCACACGTGTATTATGGCTAGCAGTGAAGGGGTTAATTATGTAGCTTGTAGGGAGCTTGCAGGGTTAATTTTAGCTTTAGTGTAGAGCTCAGCCTCCCACCTGAAACATCAGACGCCCTGATCCCTCCCAAACAGCTCTCTTCCCTCCCCCACCCCACAATTGTCCCCGCCATCTTAAGTACTGGCAGAAACTCTGCCAGTACTAAAATAAAAGGTATATTTGTTTTTTTTTTAGGTTTTTTTTAGCATATTTACATATGCTGCTTTTTAGGATCCCCTTTAGCCCCCAACCTCACTGATCCACCACCAAACAGCTCTCTAACCCTCCCCCTCTGCCTTAGCGGGCGCCATCTTGGGTACTGGCAGCTGTCTGCCAGTACCCAGTTTAGCAAAAAAAAGGAATCTTTTTTTTTTTTTAAAAATGCCCTTTTCTGTAGTGTAGTTCCCCGACCAACCTCCCACCACTTGCAGATCACTTAGATACTTAGATACAATATTTTTTTTTCATATTTATTATAGTTATTTTCAGATTTTTTTTCTGTAGTGTAGCGGTTCCCTCCCGCTCCCGCCTCGTGCCCGCCTGCCGCCCCCCGTGCACGTGCGCACTCCCATGCGCGCCCCTGTCGGTCCCGCCCCTGATTCCGCCCCCCTGCACATTACACGGCACATTGATGGCCGCCCACCCGCCTCCCAGGTCCGCTCCCACCCACCAACGATACCAGCCATCGATGTCCGGTGCAGAGAGGGCCACAGAGTGGCTCTCTCTGCATCGGATGGCCATTTAAGGTTATTGCAGGATGCCTCCATATCGAGGCATCACTGCAATAACCGGAAAGCAGCTGGAAGCGAGCAGGATCGCTTCCAGCTGCTTTCCACACCGATCACGTGCAGGGTACGTCCTCAGGCGTTAACTGCCTTTTTTTTTAGGACGTACCCTGCACGTCCTCGTTCGTTAAGGGGTTAAGAATGAAGCTGAGCCTTTGGATAAGTGTCACAGTCATATTTAAGTAATGTTTTATTTGATTAACACTATATAAAATACACTTAAAGGGACAGTCTACTCCAGAATTGTTATTGTTTAAAAAGATAGATAATCCCTTTATTACCCATTTCCCAGTTTTGCATAACCAACATGGTTATATTAAAATACTTTTAACCTCTGTGATTCAGTTATTTTGGCAGACTTGCATTTTAGCCAATCAGTGCTGACTCATAAATAACTCCATGGGATTGAGCACAATGTTATCTATATGACGTACATGAACCAGCGCTGTCTAGCTGTGAAAAACTGTCAAAATGCACTGAGATAAGAGGCGGCCTTCGAGGGCTTAGAAATTAGCATATGAGCTTACTTAGGTTTAGCTTTCAACAAAGAATACCAAGAGAACAAAGCAAATTTCATGACAAAAGTAAATTGGAAAATTGTTTAAAATTGCTTTCTGAATCATGAAAGTTTCATTTTGACTAAACTGTCCCTTTAAATGGTATTTCTCAAAACATTGAGATGTGCCTTAAAAATTGTGGAAAAATGGTTAGTGTAGTAAATAGCCCTGGGTATAATAATTCATGGGTTTGGAGAATCAGTTTGCTTCTGTGCCTCAAAGCACAGCTGGCAATACACAGAACAGATTGACTCATAATATTAATCTACTTTGACTTTCATCCCACTTTTACTATAAGATCACATAGAATTGGACCTCAGCCCTATGGAAAAAAAAAATACATGCTGTAACACAACAAAATCAAGAGTTTTGGATATATAAATGGCCAAATCTTCAGGTAAGAGATAGAACATTAGACCTTTTGCAAACATCCAATAAACTGTGTGAGTTGTGTGTACAAGCCAAGAGTCCAGCACAGAGAGGGCAAACAACTGGCACGTCCCAGTCTCACAGTACTGAGCTAGGCCAATCAATACCACTTTCCTGTTTTAGAACTGAGTAATTATGAGGTGGAGAGATTGCCTGACCTTTCACCTCTACTGCATTACTTTGCTGATATTAAGATAAATTGCCTGATTTTGGGTAAACATATGCTGCAATTCAAACTGTCAGCACTGGTTTGCTCACGGATAATTCGTATTGATCTCTCAGCTTCTTCCCAATTTTGCTTACTGACCTCGTGGATAATTAGAGAAGGAGCCTTTAGAAACTTAAAGGCATGGATAAAGAAGAAATACAAGTAAGAATAAAGCAAATGTTAGCCATGTGTTAATAATATGTGCGGTCTTAGCACTTAATACATGTCTGTACATATGTTGGAACATTAAGAGAACATTACACATGGTCGATTTAATATAGAATCTGTGTAAGTATTTAAAAACATTAACAAAATCCATTGTTGAAAAAGTATGAGTATAACCAATTTAATTTTTTTTTGTGTTACAATTAACAGTTTTAATAATCCACATAGACATAACTACAATATTTATAATTTAAACTGCATGTGTTTTACACTCAAATACCCTTATTGCTTAAACTGACATTTTAACACATATACTCCCTCGGAAAAGTAATTAACAGAGAAAAAATCCAGCTTTTAAATATTAGCAACAAAAAAAAAAGACCAATGGGTATAAAAGAAATTAAAACGCAGACAATTGTATCATTTAAATTATGCCAGATTACTAGGATGTTGTTTGAAAAATCATAAAACATACCTCCCTTGTGAAATATCTTTATATTAACTATGTCATAAGATATTAACATTCTTCATTTAACGGAAAGCCCTTTTTATCTTTTTCAAATACATTATTCGTGCTTTTAGAGATAAACTGTATTAATATCCATTTGAGTAGGCTACTGCGGGCTAATGCATAGTAATTTTTGTTGGAGAGCTTTTATTTTAGAATAAGAAAATTGCACAGCAATAAAATCTGAATGAATAAAGAAGCAGAATAGCAGGGAGTCACATTCCATGTCAAATGAGGCAAGCAATCAGACAGACTCTGAAAGAAGCAGATATCCTGTTATCATATGCAGGCCAATATCCAGAGTGGGTCAAACAAATAGGGTATGACAAGACCAAATATACTCAATGATTCCTACACACAGAAATAGCATACAGCTCAAGAAGAATACATATTTAAGTACATATGAGTGCTCTTCAGTTAATCTTGTTACTTTACATGCATTAAAGTCATAATAGAAGAAACCTTCTAAATATTTAAGTCATTCCAGAGTGCTGGGGATTAATAGCAGCGCAATTGATAAAAATTTTAACGGTCTGTGATGTCAGTTCATGTTGGGATTGCTGAACCTAATGTGGCAGCAGAAAACGGTATCAGAATATCAGCTTGCAGCTGTGACCGGAAAATATGAAACCTGCCTGGTGCAATTAGAATTGTACTAAAAAGGCAGGATTCAGAGGCTTTTTCTTTCTTGTGATATGCCTATTTTCTGCATTCATTTTGATAATTTAAGTCCCCTTTTTAGCTACTCTGGCCTGAAGGTCTTTATTAATAATCTAGTATCTAAATAGTACATTAATGTATTATCCGTGGATAACATCCTTTCTTTATTATGGATATTAATTAGAACAAAATTATGTTTTTATTGCTTATTTCTTGGATTTTTTTAAGCTTTTATATGGAGTTAATATTCATTATATAAGATACAGTTATAAATATGATGTGACATAATGGAATTCTATTTTCTGCAGAAAGTGCAAGAGTTTTAGTATTACTATAATGATGATGTTTTACAAAGCTATTAGAAATACAGGGCAGCTATGTCAGCTTTTACAGTACATCAGTGTTGCATAGCTACAATAATGCACAGACTATACAACTGAGACCTATCGCATACACCAGTCAGTTTATCAGTCCAGTGTATGCTTAAGTACTTTCAAGTAATTGCACACAGGTTCTCAGTCTTACATTTAAATTGTGTCATTACACATGAGAAGGGAAAAAAACTGTAATCCAGGAAACAAGCGTCTTTTAGCACTAACAGCCTATTGTTTTAGCAAGTGTGCAGCTAGAGAAGAGATATAAGGAATCTGGATTTGACACACATTTTCCTGACTGCAAAACCTGACTACCATAATAATAACAGGAAGACATTCATTTGCTTCATTCCAGCTGCTGGTTTCAGATATTAAATGAGTTCTAGCTTCATTTCAATAATGACCATCTTCCTGTAACTTCCCAATCATACATTTGTCATAATGCAGTAATTTTCTAGCTACAAACAGATACTCATAATGAGGCAGTTTTTCACATTAGCAGTATAACTACATAATAAGAACATCTGCGGATCCTTTTTAAGGGACAAGAGAAAACTTCAATTAAAAACCAAGGAGTTCTTAAACAAGAAACAGATCTTAATGAAGAGGGACACCCGTCTTTTTTTTTTTTTTTACTTCCTAAATGGACACCTGCCTATTTAGGTGTGACCCTGTAATAAGTAAAACTAAAGTGTTCCATTTAAACACATTCCTCTAGAGGGAGTTAGTGATTTCAGTGACAAAGTGTTATTTGCTGACAAGTAGTTTACAAATTAAACAGCTGAATTCAATGGGGAAAATGTCAATAGCAATTATATCACCTTGTGGTTATTAAATGTCCCACTTATAAGTAAGTTTGCAGATCTGGACCAGGCAATAGCCATGAGCAAATGACTATTGAGCAATGGCTTCTCATCTGAATATAATATGCTGATTTCGTTTCTGAAATAACTGTACAAAAAGTTGCATTGAAAGAACAAAATTGACATTGGGTCTCTGTTGAATACTTTATCATTTTATCTGAAAAACATTACACAATGTCTAAAATCCACTATAAAAAAAAAGAAAAGCTTTAAAATGATGCTAAGTTCACCCACTTTATCATCAACTGTCTCTACCAAGTGAATTTCATCTATAAGAAATTCAGATGCTTGGGAAATTAAAATTTCAAAGATCTCCTGAAAAAAAAAATCGATGCAGAAAGATCAATGCTCATAGAAATTTCATGAACTTTGAACCAGTATAGGCTCGGTGATGAGAAGTGGTTGGAATCTCATGTTGCAGATAGTTCTTCACATAGATGAAATACGGCCTACAGGGCTAAAAGGAAGTATATATTTCAGATAGGTTTTCACTTTAATATTTTGTCAGACACAAAAAATTAATTTTTAGTCTATTTCTGTAACAAGCCCATATAGAAAAAAAAATTAGCCTTTCTGAAGTGACTTGTAGTAGCACCGCTCCGTAAAAGAAGCTAATGCTTTGTACATTAACACAGCAAAGAAATGAAATCAGTTCCCTTTGCAGCTGATCGCAGGTGCAAATTAATATTGTAAAAATGAGGATCAATACATGGACAGAGTAAAATCAATAGTAGCTAAATTATTGCTGCATTTTCCTCCTCATTCAAGATGAGTTGTGTTTTCCTCTCAAAGTCAATACTTTGCTGCTTTTCTCATTAATTTCTCAATAAATTTGCCAATGAATTTCAATCACAGAACTCGGCAGGCTAAGCCAAGCATATTGTAGTGCATAGGAAATACAAAGACTTGGGAGGTTTGGGAGCATCATTCATCCAAGGCAGTCTTGCTTGTTGAAGCAGGACTAATATCCTTGACTTACTAAGTCTACAACCTACAGGCTATTACAACCTATTTAGTGTAAAAATGTTAAAGAGGATTTCATCCTATTTTTTGCTCTGAAAACTGTAGTGCATTGCTTTTAAAGTGACAATAAATGGATGCTGTGGAGCAAAATGTGCATGATCTTATTTGTTAGAGAGTGTAATTTCTGCACTACTCATGGTGGAATTTTGTGTTTAACCCCTGCAAAGGGGTTAAGCACATAGAAAAAGTTGTGCTCATGAGCTGCAGAGGAACTGCTGGTCCTGAGCAGGAAATAGCCGGTGAGCCAATTGGTAATGTCTGTTTCATGACCCCTCCAATCACTGGCTGTGTTCAGCCCTTTGAGGGTTAAATAGAGTCTCATGGTGAGAAGTTCAAAAATTAAATGCTCTATTGAATTAGAGCATTTATTCTGTAATGCAAAGTCCCTTTAAAGTCATTGTTCACTGCATTACAAAAATATATTTTAAAATGTATATATAATTATACATATAATGTACATATACACACATATATATATATATATATATATATATATATATATATATATGTACTAAAAATATTGCTGCTAAAGTTTTTAAAATTGAGTGTGAACTTGTCAGTGTTGACATTCCCTATTATGAACTATATTAAACTATAGTAGTATTGTTCCTTCTTCACACAGTTCACTTTTTTCCTATGCTCCCTAACCATCTGTATCAGGGACAATCTAAAGGGGGGCAGAGGTCGCAACAGCGACTAGGCCCCTGAGGGTGGGGGCGCAGCTTAAAAAAAACGCTGACCTGCCACTGTCTGCACTGATATCATGTGAGTGTGACATGATGCTTCACTAGTGTCTCTGACTACAGGGGTTAGTGTTTCTGTTTTACCCATTGGTGTTTATGTGTGTGTATGTGTGTATGTATGTATGTGACTGTGTGTGTATTTATGCATGTATTTGTGTGTGTATGGTTGTGGAACCAGCAAATTACAGACCTTGTTACTACAGCATGGAGGGGCAGGGGGTAAACAGTGTCACTATACAGTACCACTATATAAAGTGAGGGTTGCCACCTCAGCCATGTTTTCCTGGACACTTATGAGTTACACATGCTGCAGGGTGTGCAGGAAGGAACATGTATTGTGTTTCTGGACAGCACTATTCATATTCCTCAATGCACACCCTGCAGCATGTGTAACTTACAAGTGTTCTGTATTTTAAGGTAAAGGGTGGCAACCCTAATATACAGTATGGGGGGCTGGACCATGTCACTGACTACTGTGGCCAATTTATAAAGCACTGGGACGGATAGGGTCAGGCCAGCCATCTCACCAGCAGATTACAGACTGTGTCACTAACTCACTATATATATAGTACTGGTGGGTTAAACAGTGTCAATATATACAGTAATAGGGGGTCAGACTATCTCACAGACTGTGGACACAGGGTACCTCCTTTTGCAGACATGTAATCTGATTCACATTTTTTTTCTGTGTTAAATTTTAAAAAATAAAAATAAAAAAAATATATATATTTATCAAATTCACCTTTTTTGGGGGGATGGGGGTACCCTTCTTAGATTCTTGCACCTGGGCCCTGTGGTTTCTAGTTATGCCTCTGTATTACATGTATAGAGGCTACTCAGCTACCAGACACTACTGGCTGTAATAGTACTAGCTTCTTCTTCAATTTACATTAGCAGAAAAAATAAGGCAGAAGCTCCCTCCCTGCCCTGATAGATGTGCTCTGTAGTTGATTACAATTCCTGTGCAGTCTGGGTTACCTTGGAAACAAACTCGTTTCTGCAGTGAGGGCAGCTGAAACTTACATTACTTGCACAGCTCTATTACAAGTTGTTTTAGCTGCTTAAACTAACTTTACTTACCAAGTTGCCTTATTTCTGATAAAGTAAGACTTCAAATGGCTGTCTTCTATGGTGCACACAATATACTTTGCACAGCTAGTAATTCCACAGCCACTGGGGCCTGGTAGCTGAGCAGATGGCTCTATAAATGTACTAAAGCTGGCCAGGGAGTGTAGAAAAATAGTGAGCTGTGTGGAGAAGAAACAATACTATAGTATCACACAGTTCACAACTTTAGCTGCAAAAAATGTAATATATATATATAATAAGCTATTCTTTTTTCAAATATTGTACTTTGTTTTCTGACTACAGTGTCCCTTTAAGACCCAACTGTACACAAACATGCTCTCCTTGTTTGCTTAAAAATAGCTTTAACATAACCCTTTTTAATGCAAACTAAATTGCATGCTCTTATTTGTTAGAGCGTGTTATTTTTGCAACGATAACTCACGCTTACTCTGTGTTTAACCCCCTTTAATAGTGATATTTCATAAGCAAGATAGACAATGCATTAATTACTTTCCCTTTAAGGAATTTAGTGAGTGGCTTTGCCACATTAAAAAAAGAAAGAAAAAAAAAAACTTTAAAAGTATTAATATTGTCAATGTCATGTGACACTACATACTGGAAATGTAACTGCTCAGTTTCATTGTAAAGGATACCCTGACTGAAAACTATTGCATTACAGTCAACCACTCTAATTCCACACTTGACATGAGATATTTGCCTGCAACTTATAATAATAATGAATTTAAAGCGCCTGTTAACAATCCCAGCCCTAGAGCTATGGAAATGCACATACAAAAAGTGCTATATCAGTTGCACAGGCTTCAGAGAAAAAAAATAGGCCTTTGGCAAAAATAAGATATAATACCTGAAACAAAAATCTATTTGGCATACAAAAATGTTTAAATATTGGAAAACATATACTTAAAGGTACACTGCATTGCAAAATATATGTACATACATTAATAGTTATAAAAGAATCTTGAGTGCTGTTTATTTTGTCTGCCCATTAGGGATGTATATATATATATATATATATATATATATATACATACATACATAAATACATATGAGTGAGCCACATCTAGACATTTTTTTTTTCCATTAAAAAATTTGAAGAAAAACCTTTTTAAAATTAAACTAATACAGTGGTATCAATTGCTACTTCATAGCAATCCCCCATTGGTTGAAAGGCACTTCCTACTGATGCTCATTGGCTAATAGGTACTTCCTGATAATGCTCAGTGATAGGCGCTTCCCGCTAATGTCCTTGAACTCTAAATGTAATTCTCGATAAAGGGCCAGATTATGAGAGGAGCGTAAATGTTTGCGCACGAGTGATAAGGGGTTTATAGCGGGTTTGCGCTTCTCGGGCTTACTGCTCGTATTACGATTTGAAAGTAAATGTGATCACTTGAGCGCAATCGCGATTTATGCTAAAATGATTACCGCAACTTCAAAGCTCTGGTTAACTGTTTCGTGAAACTAAAAAGTGTCACAAAACACATCATAAATACATTACAAAGTATAGTTACACTCATAATAACACTTTCTAATAAAAATTATTTTAAAAAAATAATTTGCGCACAAAAATTATAAGGACTCAAAAATATATTCTGCAATTTAACAGTTAAATTACAGAATATATCTTTCAGCCCTTTTGTGTGTGACATTTTAACTAATGGGTAGTGCTCCTGCTCCCCTTGCAGAGGCTGGAGTGCATTTTGTAGTATACAGAACCCTGACACTCCTACATGCTTTACATTGATTGGCTGATATGTGCAAGAGCTTGTTTATACATGAAGTTGAAGGGGTGTTTCCCAGGACTGCAAAACAATTCACATTTTTCTAACAAACTGACAGTTTGAAATGCTCACCAATTATTTTGCACGCAGATCTTTAATTTCTTAAGCATAATCAAAATATTTACTTTAATGTCCCTTTAAGTACTTATATGCAAATGAAAATTAGTAGGAACTGCAAAAATTAAAATAGAATATTAGTTTAAATTTAAATTGTAAGTTTTTACTGTCAACATTTCTTTTATGGTCTTTTATTTGGATGACATAATTTTTTGGAGTAGAGCGTACCTTTAAAGTGCTGAAGCGATGTACTATATGTTCCTTATAGATTTATCTTTATTTACTTTTCTAATGAAAATATCTCTTACCTGTCACCTGGCATCGGGTGATTGAAGTGAAAGCATAGATTTTCAATATTTGTCTTATGTATTATGACCTACCTACAGTTCGACATAACCATCACCACTTTCATAAACATTGTATTGATTTTTGTATTAATAACAATCATTGCTGCCGTAGTGTTATCAACAATGAACAAAATTACATTAAAGGGACATAAGGTTAAAGGGACACTGAACCCAAATTTTTTCTTTCGTGATTCAGATAGAGCATGCAATTTTAAGCAACTTTCTAATTTACTCCTATTATCAAATTTTCTTCATTCTCTTGGTATTTTTTTTTTTTTTTTAAAAGCAAGAATGTAAGTTTAGATGCTGGCCCATTTTTGGTGAACAACCTGTGTTGTTCTTGCTGATTGGTGGATAAATTCACCCACCAATAAACAAGTGCTGTCCAGGGTCTGAACCAAAAATTGGCTGGCTCCTTAGCTTAGATGCTTTCTTTTTCAAATAAAGCTAGCAAGAGAACGAAGACAATTTGATAATAGGAGTAAATTAGAAAGTTGCTTAAAATTGCATGCTCTATCTGAATCATGAAATAAAAAAAAAATTGGGTTCAGTGTCCCTTTAAGGAGCATTGCTGGGAATTGTAAGAGGACAAATAAAAAAAACCCAAGTATAACACACTTATTATATAAAGGCACATTAAACACTAAATACATGCAAGATATAACGGTGGATTCAAGGCAAAGATTAGCCTGAGATTAATATGTAGATATTTTTTTTACATTATATTAGATGTTTAAATTCAGAAGAAATAAGATTAAAATGTTAGTTTCTATAAAGTGCTTTACTTTCTAAAAAGTAATGGGCACCATGTTGAAACCTAGGTTTTTTTACCTTATCTCACCTGCTGAGGACAATTCAGGACAGATAAGATCAAACAATGTCTGTGTGCTGTGTTTAAATAACTATTTAGAAGGTTTAAAGTCTCAATATTCTTAAGATCGCTGCCCCTTAACTCGTCCACCACCTCTAAACGGCGGCGGACAGCAATCAGCTAGATCGGATACAATCGGGATGATTGACACCCCCTGCTAGCGGCTGATTGGCCGCGAATGTGCAGGGGGCTGCATTGCATAAGCATTTCACTAGAAATGCTTGTGCAATGATAAATGCCGACAGCGTATGCTACAGCGGATCATGCCCCATTAGAGCCAATTTTGCTTTATTATAGTTTCTTACAGGTTTGTTTGCACAGTTTGCTTTTATTTCCACAGAACTTTCTGGAATCAAAATATATTTAACCAATGCAAAATGAAAACATAACAACTAATTACTAATTGATCATTTGTTTGAATGCAGGTTGTTTTTCAATTTACTAATAAAATAAATCAATGACACGTTTGGAATTTACACTTTACTCTTATTTTCTGTTATTTTTTAATCAACTTTTTTATTTTAACATTGAAACACTTAATTGCAGCTATGAATGACAATTTAGATACTATAATTTATTTCTGAACATGTTTCACAGTGTGTGATTTATTCACTTTTTTAACATTGTAATTAAACAAGAAAAAGTCTGTGTAAACTGCACATTCTTGAGATTGATAGGCTAATGCTCTTGAATTTGATATTTCCGAAACTGGTGAAAACTGGTGAGAAAAGTAATTTCCAATAGACTTAAAGGGACAGTCTAGTCCAAAATAAACTTTCATGATTCAGATAGGGCATGTAATTTTAAACAATTTTCCAAGTTACTTTTATCCCCAATTTTGCTTTGTTCTCTTGGTATTCTTAGTTGAAAGCTTAACCTAGGAGGTTCATATGCTAATTTCTTAGACCTTGAAGGCCGCCTCTTAAGAATGCATTTTAACAGGTTTTTCACCACTAGAGGGTGTTAGTTTATGAATTTCATATAAATAACACTGTGCTCATGCACGTGAAGTTACCTGGGAGCTATCACTGATTGGCTAAACTGCAAGTCTGTCAAAAGAACTGAAATAAAGGGGAAGGTTGCAGAGGCTCAGATACAAGATAATCACAGAGGTAAAAATATATATAAAATATAACTGTGTTGGTTATGCAAAACTTGGGAATGGGTAAAAAAAGGGATTATCTATCTTTTAAAAAAATAGCAATTCTGGTGTAGACTGTCCCTTGAAGGACTCTGGAAAGTATCTGACAAGTTAAAGGGGCATTCTGATACAAAACTTTTATGCTCTCATTTGTTAGAGCATGTCTTATTTAAAGGGACAGTCTCTTTATCCAATTAGTGCAGTGTCTGCCACAACCCATGGGCGTTAGCACAATGTTATCTATATGGCCCACATGAACTAGCACTCCCCTGTTGTGAAAAGCTAATAAAAAATCATGTTATAAGAGGCTGTCTGCAGGGGCTTAGAAACAGGTAGAAATGTAGAGGTTTAAAGGTTATAAAGAATATTAATATAACAATGTTGGTTGTGCAAAGCTGGGGAATGGGTAGTAAAGGCGTTATGTAGCTTTTTAAATAATAACAATTCTGGTGTAGACTGTCCCTTTAACCCTTTGGCTGCTAAGACATTTCCCACCTGGGTGCTAATATTTTTTTTATTATTATTATTTTTGAAAAAAAATTGTTTAGCTTTTTTACAGACCCCCACTGTTGGAAAGGTTATGTGATTACCTTTCCAACAATGGGTCTTGGGGGTCTGTAGCTGCTTAGATGCCTGAGATACAGGCTTCTAAGCAGCATGCCCCCTCCTCCTATACTTAACATTGTTAAAGGGACAGTTCACCCAAAAACTTTCTCCCCTTTAAATTATTCCCAATGATCCGTTTTACCTGCTAGAGTGTATTAAATTGGTTGCAAGTAGCTCCTTTACTCCTATTTCAGCATTTGAAATAGCTGATTTAGCTTGTGGTTTCCCAACCTTTACTGAAAGTTTTGATACTGGCGTATACGCTATTGACAAGCCTAAGTAAACACAGCCAGCAGAAGAGATTACACCCTCAGTGGGGGGCATGATAGTTAAGTAATACAATTATAATTTTCCATTGTTCTCTCTATTTATTGAGCTTTGGTGTTCCAGACAAATATAAGATAAGGAAGCAAGTCTGTGTACATAAAAGTGATAACAAAATGAGATCTGATATTACCTGAAGCTCAACCCATTGTAATAGGCTGTGGTTTCAAAGCACAAAAACAGCTACTTCATATACACAAATAAACCCAAAAATGCAATTTCTCAAATATTTTATACTCTGCAGCTAGTAGAACAAGTCACTGAAAATACATTAATGGAAAAACTATTTTACAGTGTACTGTCCCTTTAAGTATAAATAAAGTTGCGCGGTGACCTCATCACTTTATTTCGCAAGACGTCACCGCGCATTACGTGAAGCCCCGGCGATGCCTGTCACTCTACAGGCACGATTCCCGGGTAGGAGCAGTAAGGGGCCCCCAGATCTCCCTCAAGGTGGGAGAGTGCTCATGACGGCTCTGAGCCGTCATTAGCACCAGAGTGAGAAACTCTGTGACGGCTCAGAGCCGTCATTAGCACTCAAAGGGTTAATAAAAGTTGAATGATTTTTCTACAAAACTCACCATTAAAGTCTATGGGAATTATTGTAGACAAACAATTTGAATAGCATTTCTAAAAGATTGTGATCAGCCTCTATGTATTTAACCAAACCCTGCAAAGGGCTTCAAGATTTAGGTAAAGTCCCGCTCGGGAGCCGTAAGCATTTCAGCTCTCATGCAGGAAACTGCCAGAGCCAATCAGAAGCTCGAGTTGCACGTACCTGCAAATGACAGATGGTTTCTTGTTTGGGAGCTGCAATGCTTGAGGCATCTGAATAGGACTTTACCTATGTGCTTTTCCTCTTTTCTAGGTGCAATGCATAGTAAGTTAGGGTCAAGAATACAAATGTTTAACAATCTAATTTGTTGCATTAGAAAAAAAAATGTCAAAATTGGATTTTCTGTTGGATTGGAACAGAACAGACATAAAATGAAAACAAACGTGAAAACCCGTACAAACATCTCTACCAGTTAGAACAGTTCTGCATATTATCTACACTACTACAGCTATATTGCCACAACCTCTTGAAAATCTTTTTTCCGTATTGTCCAAAAAATGATATCATGGCCTCTGACACACAAAGCATCTGCGCTTAAACGCTAAAGCTTGTTTTTATTCATATTTCTAATAGATGAAACACCTTAATATGAGCCGTATAACGAGTAAGGTTTGTGTTAATTTGTAAACACTGCAATGCTTATCTAACTTATTCCTACTCTTGTTAAATAAAGCACAAGCCCCATTTGTTTATGGGAATACAGCTCATTCAAAATGTAATACCCACATGTGATTGTACTTCACCAATAAGAGAAGCTTTTATAGGAATCTCACTAATACAAAGCTTTAGTTTTTTTTAACATCATAGATCCAGTGTTTCAGCCACCATCACCCCCCTGAATTGCTGTGTAATGAGATGTCAGAAAAAAGAAGGCAATAAATTAGTTATTGAAGCAAACACAGATACCAAGTGAAAAAAGACACAAGCTGCTTAGGGATAAATAAAAGAACAAATGGATATGTATTGTGAGAATATGTTGGGTTCCTTGATGCTAGTGAACCTTATCAGGGATGAAATAATTCTGTTGCTTCAAGAATTGGTTCATTTAGGTATGAGGCGTTTTATCAAGATGTTAGACTCTTCTGGAATGAGTTTACAATCATGCATCAAGATTGCTGAAGTAGCTACATATATATGTATATAGATTTACTCACTTTTATACATATATAAATAAAACATTTTGCTTTTTTCTATCTTCAACATTAAGTGGACTAGTAACTTTTCTCCCCTGACTAGAAAATTATACTGATATTTTATTTTATACCCCTGAAATGAATCTTGCCCTGTACCATTCTTCACATTGGTTGTTTAGACCATAGCACACACACACATATCCATTGCAGGTTCCAATTGGATACAGATGTCAATGGGATTGTGCTCTGATCTAACCAATCAAGGAGCAGAAAGGTACAAGATTAATTTAACTATACTTAAGTACAATGGAGGAACTTCAGCCTCTTTTGTATGGGGTGAATAAAGCACATTTTGTTAAGGCCCATAAATACATTTCTTTCATATTTAAAACAATAAGTGGAATAAACCACCTACCAAAATTACTTCAGTTATACTTGTTAACAACTCTAAAATAAAATGTCTGAAGCAATATACATGGATATGAAAATAAAATATAGATATCTCATGCCAAGTAAGAAATTGCCACATTTATTGACTGAAACATATATGACCTCCCTTTGTCCTTTTTTTTTTTTTTCTTTTTTTTTTTTTTTTTTCTTAAGATAAATTGCTGTCCACTCACTGATACATTATGTCAGTTTGGCACAACACAGTCAATAATCTCACCTTGACTTGAAAAGTTGTTGATTTATCAGTTGCTCTGTGGGACAGAGTTACCACAACTTGAAAATATGTTACATGAGCTATCTTGGAATATGCGGAAAGAGCCTTTTGGTCCCAGTCACACAGAAAAAAATATATGTGTATATACAGTACATATATATATATATATATATATATATATATATATATATATATATATATATATATATATATATATATATATATATATATATATATATATATATATATATATATATATATATATATATATATATAGGCACATTTGTCTATCATCAGAAAATACTTTTTACATATATATATATATATATATATCTGTATGTGTGTGTGTATATATATGTATATATATATATATATATATATATATATATAAAGTATTTTCTGATGATAGACAAATGTGCCTTGTTAGGAGCAGCCAAAAAAACGTTTGACTTGTACTGATAACAAAAAGGCCATGCTGGTCACACTGGGTCCAAAGACGAAGCACCCTGTCACTGACTTGCTTGGGAAATTAGCAAATAATGTTTCCATTCCTTGATAAATGGCAGACAGTTCCCTCTCACCAATCATTTTTTAACATTTTGATGCATGTTCGCGATCTCGCTAGAGGAACAGAAAAGTTTACTGGCCCTCAATTTCAGATGATGAATGGAACTCTGTAAATGTGCGATTTCTATATGAGGTATAGTTCATTTTAAGCAACTCTAGTAAATGGGTGTCACTGATTAGGACAAATAGTCCGCTTGTTCAATAGCACAAATGGTCTAATTCTTTACATTTTCTTTAAGAAACAGAGAAAAGAAACAAAAACACACCAGCAAAATTCAAACTTAACAATTCATTAACCAAAGTATTTAATTTCTAAAATGTCTATTAGAGTGTGTTATTATATTTTATAATTCTAAGGTATATAACATAGTATTAAATATAAATATAACACTAAATGTTATGTATAAGTATTCTCAGTATGGTAATTGTGCACCAAATCAAGAAAAGCAACAAACTAATAAACAACAAATGTATATAATATACAGATGATAAAGGGGATACTTTAATGTGCTACTGAATGTAGATGTGTAGTTGTTTGCTGTCTAAGCGCTGGAATCCTATTGTTAAACATGCATAAACTTATAAAATATATTTTGCAGATACACACACTGGTATACAGAACTAGATGTTAGCATATAGTGCCACACACTGGCATACAGAGCCATACACTCTGCCATACAGATCCAACTATAGCACACAGAAACCACACACACTGTCATATAGAGCTTTACTTTAGCATACAGTGTCACACACACTGTCATATAGAGACACACATAAGTATACAGTGCTATACACTGTCATATAGAGCTTCACTTTAGCATACAGTGCCACACACACTGTCATATAGAGCTAAACTTTAGCATACAGTGCCACACACACTGTCATATAGAGACACACATAAGTATACAGTGCCATACACTGTCATATAGAGCTACACTTTAGCATACAGTGCACACACACTGTCATATAGAGCTAAACTTTAGCATACAGTGCCACACACACTGTCATATATTATAGAGACACACATAAGTATACAGTGCTATACACTGTCATATAGAGCTTCACTTTAGCATACAGTGCCACACACACTGTCATACAGAGCTACACTTTAGCATACAGTCAGTCAGTGCCACACACACTGTCATATAAAGCTACACTTTAGCATACAGTCAGTCAGTGCCACACACACTGTCATATATTATAGAGACACACATAAGTATACAGTGCTATACACTGTCATATAGAGCTTCACTTTAGCATACAGTGCCACACACACTGTCATAAAGAGCTACACTTTAGCATACAGTGTCACACACACTGTCATACAGAGCTACACTTTAGCATACAGTGTCACACACACTGTCATATAGAGCTTCACTTTAGCATACAGTGCCACACACACTGTCATAAAGAGCTACACTTTAGCATACAGTGTCACACACACTGTCATACAGAGCTACACTTTAGCATACAGTCAGTGCCACACACACTGTCATATAAAGCTACACTTTAGCATATAGTGCCACACACACTGTCATATAGAGCTAAACTTTAGCATACAGTGCCACACACACTGTCATATAGTGACACACATAAGTATACAGTGCCATACACTGTCATATAGAGACACACATAAGTATACAGTGCCACACACACTGTCATATAAAGCTACACTTTAGCATACAGTGCCACACACACTGTCATATAGAGACACACATAAGTATACAGTGCCATATACTGTCATATAGAGCTACACTTTAGCATACAGTGCCACGCACACTGTCATATAGAGACACACATAAGTATACAGTGCTATACACTGTCATATAGAGCTACACTTTAGCATACAGTGCCACACACACTGTCATATAAAGCTACACTTTAGCATACAGTGCCACACACACTGTCATATAGAGACACACATAAGTATACAGTGCCATATACTGTCATATAGAGCTACACTTTAGCATACAGTGCCACACACACTGTCATATAGAGACACACATAAGTATACAGTGCCATATACTGTCATATAGAGCTACACTTTAGCATACAGTGCCACACACACTGTCATATAGAGACACACATAAGTATACAGTGCCATACACTGTCATATAGAGCTACACTTTAGCATACAGTGCCACACACACTGTCATATAGAGCTAAACTTTAGCATACAGTGCCACACACACTGTCATATAGAGCCTCACTTTATTACACAATGCCACAGACTGTTATATAGGGCCACATCTGCAGACTGGCATACAGAACCACACATTACTATACAGAACCACACATTAGCATGCAAAGCAATACATTGGCATACGGAAGAATATATTAACACACATATCACCCTGTATTAGCATACAGAGCCACACACTGGTATAAAGAGTGTTACATTGGCACACAGTGATCTACATCAGTGTTTCTCAACCAAGGTCCTCAAATACCCCCAACAGGCCAGGTTTCATTATAGCTGAACCAGTGCACAGGTGAAGTATTTAGCCAATCAGTAACACTATAGTTACTAACCTGCTCTCACCGATCAACTGATTATTTCACCTGTGCACTGGTTCAGCTATAATGAAAACCTGGCCTGCTGGGGGTATTTGAGGACCGCGGTTGAGAAACAATGATCTACATTAACATGCAAAGCTCCATATTAATGCACAGAGCTACATACTGAATTACACAGCATACCTACACAAACACAGATAAACACAAGCATATAGAGATATGCTTTAGTATACAGAGGCACTCACTGATACCCAGAAATACTCGACAACATAGAGACACACATATATACATAACCATATGGCAACACATTAGCACACACAAAACACACATATATACATAACCATATGGCAACAAATTAGCACACACAAAACACACATATATACATAACCATATGGCAACACATTAGCACACACAAAACACACATATATACATAACCATATGGCAACACATTAGCATACACAAAACACACATATATACATAACCATATGGCAACACATTAGCACACACAAAACACACATATATACATAACCATATGGCAACAAATTAGCACACACAAAACACACATATATACATAACCATATGGCAACACATTAGCACACACAAAACACACATATATACATAACCATATGGCAACAAATTAGCACACACAGAAACACACATATATACATAACCATATGGCAACACATTAGCACACACAAAAACACATATATACATAACCATATGGCAACACATTAGCACACACAAAAACACATATATACATAACCATATGGCAACACATTAGCACACACAAAAACACACATATATACATAACCATATGGCAACACATTAGCACACACAAACACACATATATACATAACCATATGGCAACACATTAGCACACACAAAACACACATATATACATAACCATATGGCAACACATTAGCACACACAAAAACACACATATACATAACCATATGGCAACACATTAGCACACACAAAAACACACAAATATACATAACCATATGGCAACACATTAGCACACACAAAAACACACATATATACATAACCATATGGCAACACATTAGCACACACAAAAACACATATATACATAACCATATGGCAACAGATTAGCACACACAAAAACACACATATATACATAACCATATGGCAACACATTAGCACACACAAACACACACATATACATAACCATATTAGCAACACATTAGCACACACAAAAACACACATATATACATAACCATATGGCAACACATTAGCACACACAAAAATACACATATATACATAACCATATGGCAACACATTAGCACACACAAAAACACACACATATATACATAACCATATGGCAACAAATTAGCACACACAGAAACACACATATATACATAACCATATGGCAACACATTAGCACACACAAAAACACACAAATATACATAACCATATGGCAACAAATTAGCACACACAGAAACACACATATATACATAACCATATGGCAACAAATTAGCACACACAAACACACACAAATATACATAACCATATGGCAACAAATTAGCACACACAGAAACACACATATATACATAACCATATGGCAACACATTAGCACACACAAAACACACATATATACATAACCATATGGCAACACATTAGCACACACAAAAACACACATATACATAACCATATGGCAACACATTAGCACACACAAAAACACACAAATATACATAACCATATGGCAACACATTAGCACACACAAAAACACACATATATACATAACCATATGGCAACACATTAGCACACACAAAAACACATATATACATAACCATATGGCAACAGATTAGCACACACAAAAACACACATATATACATAACCATATGGCAACACATTAGCACACACAAACACACACATATACATAACCATATTAGCAACACATTAGCACACACAAAAACACACATATATACATAACCATATGGCAACACATTAGCACATACAAAAATACACATATATACATAACCATATGGCAACACATTAGCACACACAAAAACACACACATATATACATAACCATATGGCAACAAATTAGCACACACAGAAACACACATATATACATAACCATATGGCAACACATTAGCACACACAAAAACACACAAATATACATAACCATATGGCAACAAATTAGCACACACAGAAACACACATATATACATAACCATATGGCAACAAATTAGCACACACAAACACACACAAATATACATAACCATATGGCAACAAATTAGCACACACAGAAACACACATATATACATAACCATATGGCAACACATTAGCACACACAAAAACACACATATACATAACCATATGGCAACACATTAGCACACACAAAAACACACACATATATACATAACCATATGGCAACACATTAGCACACACAAAAACACACATATATACATAACCATATGGCAACACATTAGCACACACAAACACACATATATACATAACCATATGGCAACACATTAGCACACACAAAACACACATATATACATAACCATATGGCAACACATTAGCACACACAAAAACACACATATACATAACCATATGGCAACACATTAGCACACACAAAAACACACAAATATACATAACCATATGGCAACACATTAGCACACACAGAAACACACATATATACATAACCATATGGCAACACATTAGCACACACAAAAACACATATATACATAACCATATGGCAACACATTAGCACACACAAAAACACACATATATACATAACCATATGGCAACACATTAGCACACACAAACACACACATATACATAACCATATAGCAACACATTAGCACACACAAAAACACACAAATATACATAACCATATGGCAACACATTAGCACACACAGAAACACACATATATACATAACCATATGGCAACACATTAGCACACACAAAAACACATATATACATAACCATATGGCAACACATTAGCACACACAAAAACACACATATATACATAACCATATGGCAACACATTAGCACACACAGAAACACACATATATACATAACCATATGGCAACACATTAGCACACACAAAAACACGCAAATATACATAACCATATGGCAACACATTAGCACACACAAAAACACACATATACATAACCATATGGCAACACATTAGCACACACAAAAACACACATATATACATAACCATATGGCAACACATTAGCACACACAGAAACACACATATATACATAACCATATGGCAACACATTAGCACACACAAAAACACACATATATACATAACCATATGGCAACACATTAGCACACACAAAAATACACATATATACATAACCATATGGCAACACATTAGCACACACAAAAACACACACATATATACATAACCATATGGCAACACATTAGCACACACAAAAACACACATATATACATTACCATATGGCAACACATTAGCACACACAAAAACACACATATATACATTACCATATGGCAACATATTAGCACACACAGAAACACACATATATACATTACCATATGGCAACATATTAGCACACACATATATACATAACCATATGGCAACACATTAGCACACACAGAAACACACATATATACATAACCATATGGCAACACATTAGCACACACAAAACACACATATATAAATAACCATATGTCAACACATTAGCACACACAAACGCACACATATATACATAACCATATGGCAACACATTAGCACACACAAAACACACATATATACATAACCATATGGCAACACATTAACACACACAAAACACACATATATAAATAACCATATGGCAACACATTAGCACAAACAAAACACACATATATAAATAACCATATGGCAACACATTAGCACACACAAACACACGTATATACATAACCATATGGCAACACATTAGCACACACAAACACACATATATACATAACCATATGGCAACACATTAGCACACACAAACACACACATATATACATAACCATATGGCAACACATTAGCACACACAAAACACACATATATACATAACCATATGGCAACACATTAGCACACACAAACACACATATATACATAACCATATGGCAACACATTAGCACACACAAACACACACATATATACATAACCATATGGCAACACATTAGCACACACAAAAACACACACTGTCACAGATATTTGAATCTCAATTATAATTTTTTTTAATAAAAAAATATCTTGTGCAATGTATAAGCCATCTTTAATGTTCTTAAAAACTAATATAAGTGTTTATTTGATGTATCTTTACATAATTAATGAGTAAAACATTTTGGAATACTTTGACTATTTCTGACAATATACAAAACAACAAAAATAAACTAACACAGAAGTACTATACAGTACAAAATAAAACAGTTTGAGTTGTGGGTGGTAATTAGCAGTCCTTTGCTCAATTAATACAAGTTATTTGTTTAAAGAGCACTGACCTATGAGACAGCTAGTTTGTCTTGGTTGTTATGGTAAGGAGCTATTGACTATGGTTAACTGTGTCATTGATAGAATTCCATTTGACTGCACACAAACAATCATTAAAATCTTCCAATCTTTAGTTTCTCAAGTGGAATACAGAGTACTGTTTGTTGCACAGCAGACATCAAATGCATATGCTGAAGTAAAACATTAGTTTATAGAACAGATTTCGTACAGCTCGTGTATCAACCAAATGATAAATAACAGTGCCTATTCCAATACATTAGAAAAAAACTGCTTTGCAGTTCATAGAGGTTTTTGTGGGATTTTCACATTTAAAGGGACAGTAAACCTTAGTAAAGTCATTAATAGACATTCATGATTTAGACAGAGCATGCAATTTTAAATACACTTTCCAATTTACTTCTATTATTTAATTTGCTTACTTCTCTTGTTATCCTTTGCTGAAAGGTTTATCTAGGAAAGCTCAGGAGCAGCAAAGAACCTAGGTTCTAGCTGCTGATTGGTGGCTGCTTATATATACTGATTGTCATTGGCTCGCCCATGTGTTCAGTTAGAAACCAGTAGTGAATTGCTGCTCCTTCAACAAATGATACCAAGAGAATGAAGCTAATTTGATAATAGAAGTAAACTGGAAAGTTGTTTAAAATTGTATGTTCTACCTAAGACATGGAAGAATTTTTTTGGGGTTCCATGTCCCTTTAAGGTTATTCCAGTCCACCAGAAGGAAAAAAAAACTTAATGAACAGCTTTTGCATGTGCATTGAATATGTATGACAGTGTTACAAGCATTGTTGCAAACATGGCAGCCATGTAGTACACCAGCCATTTCAACAAAGGATACCAAAGAAAAAAAGAAAGAAGTTTGATAACAGAAGTAAATGGGATTGTTTTTTTTAAATGCACACTTTATATGAATCATGAGATTTGAATTTTTAATTTTGGTTTCCATGTCCCTTTAACAGTTCAACTACTTTTTCATGAATTAAGATACAGTAAAGAAAATGAGAAGTACTCAGCGGTTTGACATGAATGCGTGTGATTATGTAGCAAGATAAGGTTGCCAATGAACAGCCTTTTAAAACATCATCAAATCCCTTCTGTTGCGTATAAAAAAATACTACACAAAAGAAAATAACAACTCCTAATAAGTTATCTAAGGTTACTACTGTAACATACGTCAACCGCCAGCAAATGGATATTATAAAAGACAAAACAGCTTCACCATATTTGATTTTCAAGGTGAGACTGAGTGTTTTTTTTTCCTTGTGAAGCCTCATTATCCAAGGTATTGACTTTTTGTGCATTCAACAGGGAAAAGGGAGAAATAGAAAAATGCAAGAAATAAAGCTAACAAGATCCAAGGATGTTAAATACACAATAAATCCTCATGTGCCTAATTCTCTCCTAGCAAAAGGTTGCACACTACAAATGATGTCTGCCAGAGATTCCATGGAAGAATACAATTTCTTATTTGATATGTGATCTCCAACTTTATGACTGCTTCTAGTATAGTGGAGGTATATGATTAATTCTTGTTATAAAGAAGTGGATCATTGGAACAGTGCAACTATAATTTGCCAAAGGATTAAACACATACATAAAGTCAGCTCCAGAGCAGTTATGCACTATTGGGACCTAGCTAAACACATATAGGGCCAGATTACAAGTGGAGTGCAAAATATTGCTTTTGTTCCACTTTATAATACAAGCACAAGCAAATGTTCGCTGGTATTACAAGTGAGTGCGCATCTGTGGGCAGAAAATGTAAATATATATGTATATAAGCATATAAATATATATTTACAGGGAACACACAGTTCCCATAGACCCCAATGTAAAGGCACTTTTTGGTACCTTTTTTTCTAACACCCCGCACCCGCCAACTTTAGCCCCCCAAAACTGCTTAGTGCAGATACTTTATTAAAAAATAAAGATGCTACCATTTTTATTTTTTAATAAAGATTAATAAACTGTATTTTGGGGCCAATTGGTCTGACCTCACGGTAGCAATAACCAGACACTTGTAATGGCTGGTTATTTATCCCACGTCTGTAAATGGGTGAATGTTCCCATTAGCAGGTGAGCGGTAAATTAGTGCTCCACTTGTAATCTGGCCCTTAGTGAGCCAATGAATAGGTATGCATAGCCACCAAACACCATCTAGCTCCCACTTGTGCATTGCTGTCCCCTGAGCATACTATATATGCTTTTCAACAAAGGATACCAAATGAACAAAGTAAACGGAAAAAAAATCTTAACATCGCATGCTCTATCTGAACCATGACAGTTTCATTTTGACTTTAATTTCCCTTTAAAATACTGTTCTCTTTTAATGATTATATGTGGTTAACTTCTCAGCCAGTGAGGGAATGCAATCTGTTTTAGCTCAAAGGGTTATGCATAAAATATAATATTGCAAAATAACCTACTAAATGCTAATATAATACATCATTTAACATACTATCAGTAAAAAAAAAAGTGTGTTTAAACAAAACTCACATTTTGTGGATAATATGCATAGCATCAAATTCAGAAATTAATATAATGCTATCTAAGCATAATTTCACAGTAGCTTGTTCACTACCATCTAGAAGCCAATTAACTATTAACTGGCAATTATATACAGAATGATTGTTAATTCTTTTCTTAAGAGCTAGCTGCTTGAAAATTGTTATCTCTTTCTAATTTTTGACCTTCTTACAACAGGGTGAGGTGCACTGGGAATACTAAGGGCCAGCAGCAAAAAGCTGGACATGTGACATGTGACTCATTCTTTTAATTCACCGTGCTAATCAACTGAACTGCCACACTGTCCCAAGGTAATTGTATCTATATAATTGTTGAACGTTGCAGGCAATAATGAACGGATAGTTTGGGGAATGTCCTTTCCTGGTATAACAAGAAACTGTACAGTCAGTATTTGTTACCATAAGGGGGTTCCAAAATAAATAGTACCTTATTCTCTGTATTTGCAGAGCACTTCAGATTTAAGTACCTTATAAAGTGTCGCACACCTCTCTTGTTTCATTATCTTGAGGCCTTGTTGCCCTATCCAACATAGCAAGCTGAGAAGGTTAAATGTTAGTGAATTAAGACAGGCTGTGTGCACTGATAGGAAACACATGGACAATGTAGTAACCCCACCATTTAAAGGGACATTACATTCAATATATTTCTGTCATTTATTGTGTATGGGAAAAATAGGTACTATGGGGCCCATTTAACAAGCTCAATAGGGAGCTTGTGGGCCCGTGTTTCTGGCGAGTCTTCAGACTCGCCAGAAACACAAGTTATGGAGCTGCGGTCTAAAGACTGCTGCTCCATAACCCTGTACGCCTGCTCTGAGCCATAAATCAAACTATATAGATTCACTGGCCCCTATTTATGAACGGTCTTGAGGACCCGATCCGACAGTGCGGATCAGGTCCGCAAGACCTCGCTGAATGCGGAGAGAGCAATACGCTCTCCGTATTCAGCATTGCACCAGCAGCTCACAGGAGCTGCTGGTGCAACGCCGCCCCCTGCAGACTCACGGTCAATCGGCCGCCAGCAGGGGGGTGTCAATCAACCCGATCGTACTCGAAAACAACAACTGTAATACATTTTAAAAGTTCACTTTTACATCCAACAAAGATGATAATTATGTTAGTATGCCTTTAAATGACCAAGTCATTGTTTTATAAAAATAATAGTCAATATTAAAGAGATATGAAACCCAAAATGTTTCTTTCATGATTCAGATGGAGCATGCACTAAAAGAAATTTCAAAATTACTCCTATTATTACATTTTCTTCATTATCTTGGCATCTTTTGTTGAAAAGCATGGACATAAGCTCAGGAGTGTGCCTGGAACACTATATGGCAGCAGTTTTGCAAGAGTGTTATCCATTTGTAAGAGCACTAGAGTGCAGCACTATTTCCTGTCAGGTAGCGCTCCAGGCACCTACCTAGATATCTCTTCAACAAAGAATATCATGGGAATTAAGCAAATTTCATAATAGAAGCAAACTGGAAAAAAAAATTAAATTGTATGTTCTATCTGAATCACAAAATATTTTTTATGGGTTTCATATCCCTTTAAATGATCATTGTCACCAGTGTAATTTGTGCAGGGAGTTTCAGGGTATGCACTTCATTAGCAAGGACCAACAACTTCTTCAACTTCTTTAGTTTTGTATAAGAATCACTCAAATACATTTCAAAAAGGTTTCTTGTGCCTTTCTCAACCAATCGCAAACCGAGTCACTGATTGGTGTATACACACTGTGCACAAGCGTGACAGAGAGAGGCAAGCATGTGCACATCTATTCACCAATCAGCAGCGCTTAAGCTCCATAGCTGGGACTGGGAATATGTAAAAGATACCTAGCTTAAAAAGACAAAATGGGTCACACATTTATAACTGAATTATTGGGATTCTCAAAACAATATGTTGAGACTTCACAATTTTTTACACTGTAATATCCCTTTAGTCGCTTGTGCCATGTAAAGTATCATATGCTTTTTTAAAGGCACAGTTTATATAAAATAAATAAAATATGGTAGTGAATAATACATATGTTCACAATATTTTTAAAGCTACATACTATGGCCGGCATTTATAAACTGCTGGACAGACAGTGTTCGCTCACACAAACCTGTCCGCCTGGGATCACAGAATGCAGGCAATACGCTGCCCGTATTTAACATAGCACAAGTGTTTTCTTGTTCAATGACGTCCCTTGCTCATGCTAGTCCAATGGCGTGTGAGTAGGGTGTTGTCAATCAAACTTACCCAGGGTGATTTAATCCGCCAGCTAATAGTTGGCGTAATGATTCGGAAGCTGCAGTCTACTGACCATTGATTTCTAACTTTCCGCTGCAATGATTGGCCCCCAGAGCGGCATACGCAGCTTGAAAAATGGGGGCCTATATATTCAACGTCATATATAAAACAAACTGGAACATGTGATGCATCTAATTTTTACAGAATGCAGTTATTGCCATTTATGTAAAATATTATACACGCGACATTTAAATAGTTTTTTTTAACCAAATAATGCAAGTGTTATAAAACAAAAAACACACTAATCAATTAACCACCAAACTGTATGGGGCATTGTTTTCTAGAACAACAATACATTTAGTCCAAAATGCATTTATAAACATAAATGAAACTTACCTGTGTAGACAAATCTGCCAGGAGCACCTTTACAAAACTGTTTGGATTTATAGGAAAGGGTTACTTCAACGACTCCTGGAATGTGCCTTGGTGGGGTCTGAACTCTGATAGCATGTGGCGTTATCAGCTAAAAACATCACATAATAAATAGTCTTAAAATCATGGGTGCAGAGATCCAATCATTAAGCAGCAGTTGTATTCAATTACAAAAAATTACTTAAATATGACCATCAACATAAAATTGGAGTTTAGTGCTGGCACATCTATGTTAAAGGGTTCTACAATTTCCTAGGGAAAATACTTGCAAATGATCCCTGAATACTGTGCGCAGGAAAGGCCATAGGGCATCATTCATATGAAAATTGCCTCCATATGTCTATCCATTGCCGGCTTCTAGTAATTTTTAACACTAATTGGTCAATTGTGCTCAGAGACCTCTTGCAGCGTGTTTTCCACTAGAGGGCCTAGATGTGCCTCAATTATATTTTTTTAGTTCAATATATTACTGCTTGTGAATTCATGGATAAAAAAGATAGTTTGAAAAAAAATCTCTTGATACCTCCTGTCGATGGACTATTGACAGCTTGTAAGAAATCATTCATGGAAACATGTTACAGTTCAAAGCCCACTGGTTTTCATTGCTTACCTCGCTCCACACCAACATGGTTCCGAATACCACTTGTAAACCATCAAAGAAATTATCTCCAATAATGATCACTGTCGCTCCACCAGTTGTCCAACCTTCACTTGGGCTGATCGCCTTTATGCAGGGAGTAGCTGCTCGTAGAAAGAAAAGAAAAGAGATTTTAGTACGCCTGCCTTTTCTAGATGTCAATTTTCAATGCCAATGACAAATCATATTAAACACAGCATGATACAAAATGCATGGTTTCTCTGAAAAGCATAGAAAAAAGCAATAATATATCAGCATGGAAATGTATTTAAAGAAATCTATTACTTGTTTTATAAAGCAAAGGCCAAGCAGATTACTAGTGAGCAAGAAAAATGGCTTAGTACCACAAATTATGTGTCAGAGCAAATATGACTATTACAAATGATTAAGCATTGCGCACATGTGGCCTGTCGATTTATCTGCTTTACGCTACAGATCTAAGCTGAGTCAATCAAAAGGTTGTTGAATGAAATTGAAGAGCAAATGTTCTGAATTTTGATTCTTCATAAGCAGCTAATTGGGTTGGGTTTTTTTCATCAGTGATCTTTTGCCTTCGGTTCAAAACTTAATTTTTCTCTGCCAGTCTATAATTACTACTTTTCAGCTTTCACGTGAGAAAAAAAAAAATCAAAAGCTCTATATTAATACTTCTGTCAAAGGTACACATTTTACATCTAATATTGTTTGTCGACATGAATCCGTGAGCCATTTGCTTGACCTGCCTTTGTCTCTAGAGTTTTCAAATTTGCATGAGTTATTACAGTGCGTCTAGCATAGTAGCAAGCAAAAGTCACTTCAGGCACATAGCAGCTACTAAAACTGTGGAGAGGCTTGGACTGAAGGCTGTTCAGCCTCTGTGAGAATCGCTTTGTTCTCCTCTTTGATCACCCTTCTTTAACATAGTGTTGACAGACCTTTTTTACCAGCTTTGATGGTCTTTTGTATGCTGACTTTCATGCAAAGGAGCAGATCCTAAGATATACACTTTCCCTATTACACGTAAATGCTGTTTCTCTAAAACTTACCTGCAGGGGTTGTTTAACAGTACTGTAGTATCGATTGTGCTCAAGACAATCTAAATGCTACTCATATTTTTGTTAAAGCTCTATCTGTACGGCTCGCTGGTTACACTTAAGTGACAAAGATAAATCTACAATATTTAGCAGCTTATGAAAAATTTAGCACATTGTTGCGCAAAAAAAGAGAGAAAAAAAATGATCATTTTCTAATATATCCCTCATCTTTCCAAGAATATATACAAAATAAAAAAAAAATGCAATTGGTGCAATAGTTATATTAAGAAACTTTACATTGTTTAAGTTAGGAATTCTAATTTATTGTCATTTTTTTATTTGTTATTTTAGAAATGTTATACTCATTTATTTTTATTGTTCCATTTAAAAAGAGGGATATTTAAATGTTTTCTTAGTAAAAACATGTTCCATTGCTAATCATGACAAATTTTTCTTGCCACGTTTGGTAGGAATGTCCCCTTTTTTCACCAATACAGATGTGGTATTGTCCCTGTCTTCCAATGATCATTCAGTACTGCATAATACAACATTTACATTTTACTAGTTTAGTCCCAAAAGCAAATGCCTTTTACTTATCATGCAAAAGCATTTTTTAAGATGTTTCATTTCCGTTTTTTATATGCATGATATTAGTAGTGTACTGTGTCCCTTTAATTTGTACGGAAGCTATTTTTAAGCATGCTATGAATATGACATTATGAATAATAATGTAAAAAAAAAAGTACACATCTCTCTACTCAATGTACATTGTTCCTTGCATAGACGTGAATCACATTATTTTACGAAAAGGGTCAACAGTGGCTCTTTTCATGCGTCTAGTTAATCACGATTAGCTATTGTTGTTTAGAGCACTTTAGACATGCTATCTCTCTTTGTTTGCTCTAATGTTGGAGTAGGTGAGGTTATATTTGCTCAATTCTTGTGCATATCCCTCTGCAACAGAGGAACAGAGCACACAGTGAGAATCTGCCCTTAACTAGCGCTGTTGACTTCATGCTAATAAGTTCATACAAATTTTCATTTCTGAGGCTTCCGAATGACATTTGCTTTTCTTAATTGCACGGAGAGCATTTGAAAAGGATCAGCTCTCTAAAGACTGACACGTCTCCTCACTGGGATTGACCTTCATCAACACAGCCAATTATGGCAAATAATTCACACACAAAAAAAAAAAAATTACAGTAAACAAATTTACTTTGGAGGTGAAAAAAAAGGGGGAAAAATTCTAGGATCTATTGCATGCACAAGAGGTTTCTATCTGGCAGCTGTGGCCCAATGAAAGACCATATCATCTAGGAATTTGTAGTGTTTCTCACTGGAAAACATAGAGGCTGGCCTATTCTGAACCATCGTCCTTCTGTCTGCATTTGCATACATTTCAATGAACATATAGAGAAGAGACATGTGTTCAATGAGGACCATAGCAAAATGAATTACACAGACAGTGTTAGACATCTAATGATTATACATGCACAATACAATAAAACAGATGATAGAAACTGGGCATATGAACATGGCACTGCAAGAACAGAAAACAAGCATTATTCTCTCCCGTTCTTTATAAACTTGACATTAAAAGCAGAACCCACACACATGCGGTTATATTATGGCCTGAGAACGTCTCATCAATAAGTATTTTGGGGGGGTGCTCTAAGCATGGCATTAATATTCTGCAACACCTAACTGTTAGCAGTGTGTTTTTGCTAATTAATAAGGGATTATTTTTTGATATTCAGTAGGTGTCACCTACTTATTTGATGTTCCCTAATTTCCTACAACAAATAGATTTTGAATATTTTATTCATAACATATACCTTATTATTTTCCCTAAAAGGCACTACATATAACGTTTATTCCATGAAAGATTTTTTTTTTAACATTCTAAGTCACTTTATAGCATGAGTTATGTTTATTTTTATTTTTGTAAGAAACTTTAAATAACATTTACATTATTTGGACATTAAACATAAGTCCTTGTTAACTGCTTAAATGTGTATTAATGGAAAAAAAAAATTGGAATATAGTTGGATTTTTTACTTTGTCTACTTTTCCTCTAAACTGAAAGGCTGGAGGGATCTTGCAGGATTTTGAACTTTGACCCTACAACATTCTATGCAGTGATTGCTTGACCAGAGTAAGAATACATTTATATCTTTCCCTGATTGGCCACAGCAAAGGAGATTAGATAATCAACATTAAAGAAGCATTTGAAGGGCTATGTCCCTTGACTGCAAAACTATACAAATGCTGACATTTTTAAATGCTTTTAAAGCATTTTTTTTGTATGCAGATCTTTTGCAATGCAGTACTTAATCACTATATTATATATATATATATATATATATATATATATATATATATATATATATATATATATATATATATATATATATATATATATATATATATATATATATATACAATGACTTTAACTTCCCTTTAAGCATATGATTTTTATTTCTGTATGATCAGGTATTTTATTAGCAAGCATCTTCATTATACCAGTTTTGATTAATCAGCCAAATCTCTTGAGTAATATCACAGCATTTGTCACCTTTTTCTGAATTCACAATATTGAGGTACTCAAACAGGCCTAATCTTGCCTCATGAAGACTCCTTTGTTCTGGAAGCTAAAATATCTTGTAATTGTGTTTAGGATGTCCAGATGGCTGGCTGATACTCCAGCTGATAGGATTATACCTTTTTACCTCTCCTAGGGCCATCTGTTCCCTTTAACTCACTAAAACCCTGCAGCCTGGATTCAGTTGTCGTTATTGCATAAAGCTAACAGCATTAGAAGCACTTGGCATGCAAATCATTTCTATGCTGCAGGCCTGGTGCTGCGACAGAAGTTGCTAAAGGTTTATACAGTGTTAGTAAGTCATTTCTAGAAAATATGACAAGAAAAAAATAATATGTCAAAAAAAGTCTGTAGTTTTGGGGTATTTTGTGTCTTTAGGAATCACTATTTGTTCTTTGTTTTATTAACTGACTGAGACAATTTACTGCAAATGTTATAGCAAAAAGATATTCAATGGCAACTTTCCACACGAGTGGTAGGGGAAATGAGTTTTCTTGGAAATGATTTGGGAGTGTGTATATATACTTCTGGTGAATATTACATGATTGGATAATGAGGTGTTAGCTTTTATGCAAGCAAATGCCTGTTTTATTATTATTATTATTATATGTTCGTCTTTGAGGGAAAAAAAATGCTATTTTAAAGCACATACTAATGCTAAAAAACTCCAATAAAAATCAGTAAAATACATCTTAAGAGCAAACAAAAGAAAAGTTAATTAGATTTAAAAAGGGAATTTAATAAGTATTACAGTTTTTGATTATATGTTTTCCTAAACTTATTTTTTCTTTTCATGCGGAGGCTTGTCTCTATGAACCAATATAGCAAAAGGGGTTGTCCTTATCATTCAGTATCAATTGTGCACTGTACAAATTTGAACAGCTTTTTTTCTTATGCTTTATTTATTCAAAAGGAAATTATGTTACATGTTTAGCTGCTGCACTTTCATCATATAAATTATATTATATTTATATGTATGTGTATATATATATATATATATATATATATATATATATATATATATATATATACACACACACATATAAAAATATATACACATTTTATTTAATACACTTGTCTTTATATGTTTGTTTATTTTAATTTTTTATTGTTTACTAGGCATCTTATCAAATAACTTCCCTGCAGTTTTTACTGCAATGTATTGCAGATCCTTGCAGCATTGACAAAAAAAAAATCACTGTTCTCTAGGGGAAAGAGGAAACTTCTGCTATATGTGCAATTTCTGCACAACAGGAAAATGAATATTGTCTATTTTACAAACAAACACATTTCTGCTTAGAGTCAGATAGTTTTTATGCAGCTTACAAAAATAAATACTTGTGTTTTGCTAAGATCATAATAGCTCATTAGAAGACTACGAGCTTGGACCTCAACCAAAACCTAGCACCACAGGGATGAGCTTTTTTACTTGAACCTATAATGTTGCCAGTTTGTGCTCTCTAGGGAAGTAGACTACTAGGGGAGAGATTCAGCCTTCTTAATTGTGAACCTCATTAGTACTGGTTGCTAGGCAAAACATACACCTATCTTCAGTGCATATGAACGAGATAAACAATACGTCATATGCTATAATGACTCTTGTGCTTAGGGCAACCTTTAATTATTGTATTTTTGTTCTCTTATACCTTAGTCATTATTGCAGAAAAACAAATTAGTTTATTTTTGTGCTGCACAGCATATTATAAATTGTATTTTGATTTTTGATATCTGAATCACATTACACTCTATAATCATAGATTTCTTAGCCTACATTTTATGTAAATTATAATGGGTAGCCTTTGTTTTATGTATGTAAATAGGAAACCAGTGAGTTTTAATCAGATCAAGACACTACAAACCCTAACCTTAATATGGCAAAAAGGTCTTGTCGGAAAAAAAAACAGATTGGGGTTGACAAATTCATTTGAACATTAGAAGTCATTGCAAATATTTAGTCACATAATTTTTTTTAGAAGCCAAACTGCTTATGGTTAGATATATAAATACAATAATTAAAAAATATTTGAATATAGAAGGCGTTGTCCATGGATTTGTCAAGTCCAGATTACGATGGTTGGTTTACTGGCAGAATATTTAAGGCATTATGAGGAAATATTTCTGTTGTGTCTCTTGTGTAAAACAGATTTAATGTTTTTATATAAAACATTAACGATCATTGAAAAAAAAAACTGATTTCATAGTAATTTTGTTACAGATTGAATATTTTAAACAACTATTTTGGTAATGCACACACATAACCTAAAAATGTACCTTTATCTTCATGACCGGGCAAAAATAAATATTAAATTAAAAGAAGCCGCAAGAAAAGCTAAAAGCGAAAATAAATGATTTGAAATTAAAGATTCAGGACACATGGCAAACGGGTTATGAAGTAAAAACTTTGGACTAAAATAAATGAAAAATATGATAGTTAGCAGCCATCACTTTCTTATGGTCCATCTTTGGAGAAGTTTAAACGCTTGTATCTTCACCATTCTGCTAAGCCAATGAATCCAGGTGAAAAAAATAGATGAAATTGTGTATCAAAAAATAAAGTATGATGTAAAAAAAAAGCATTGCAAATAAAAAGAACATGTAAATGTGTGCCTACCATTTTCCAGATAAGATGAAGCCGTACCTTCTGAGGGGTCAAGGCGGCGAGCTCGCCTCCCGTGTTTAGAATTGTTGTGTACAAACATGTTGTCGGAGACAGCCAGGACATGGCCGTCCACATTGACTGTTGTTGAAACAACAACCTAAACAAAAAGCAAATATTACAGTTAATATTTAGTATCTGTTAAAACAAAAGGACTTGATTAAGTAAAAAAAAAAAAAAAAAAAAAGATAATACGATGATGTAACAGTTAATCAAAAGACGCAGCACAAAAAATGCCATAACTTTGCCAATTACACTTATATGTGTAAAATCTGCTTATGGACTAATGTTGAGTCATATGTATTTATTAACATTTTGTTTTGTTCTGACGCGGAGTATGTGCTAACGTAGTAAATTGTACCAAAATTATTTACTACCTATTTGGTATTGGATTAACAATGCAAAAGTGAACCTACATGAGAAAATGGGCGATGTAATATCAATGCCTCAACTTTAATACATACTTGGAATTGAACAAAAAAAAACACATAAAACCCCCCACATGTAAATAAAGAAATATTTATATCCGGTATTCTTAGTACATTGTCCTTTAATTGTATATTCTTATGGCTGTGTTTAATTGAATCCATCCTAAACAAGCAAGGCTAAAATCTGCTTTTTCAGCAACTGTGTTGATAGAATGATAAGTTGATTTACTGTATCTGATGTCTACACTTGAGAATCTGTTCGAAATCCCATCTGTGCAGACCAAACTGAAAAAAAGTGCTATGCATCAAAACATTTATTCAATCAAAAATGAATCAGAAAACATTCTGTTGCCCTTATACATCTGTCAATTCTACAATTACATTTACCAACTAATAATGACGTTTTTGCATTTGAAAAGCTTGGATTGAATATGAATAGGGAAAGTGTTTTCGGGCCATGAACAGTATCCATTCTCAAGTTCATCTGGATGGTGATTGACCCTGGTATGTCAATGGAATTTCCTCTTTTATTTTTGAGTGAAAGACTTCTATTCTTGTGTCCAGGTTCAGAGTGCGGCCATAGAAGAAATGATGGATAGGACGTTCTTTAACTTCCAGCTGCTCTTCAGCAGAAAAGTTTAGACAGGAGCAAACTAACGTTTCTACAACCTTGTTAACCAACTACACCTTCACAATGGGTTCACAACTGTTATCCAGGAAATGACACTCTGGTGTATTTCGTATTAGACAGAAAATTACTTATCACTTTAAGAAAAATACATCATCGTGTGTATGTGTTTGTGTATATGTGCGTTTGTGTTTGTATATATGTGTGCTTGTGTATATGTGTGTATGTGTCTTTGTGTGTGCGTGTGTGTTTGTATGTATGTGTGCGTTTTTGTGTCAGTGTGAGTGTGTGTATGTGTTTGTGTAAGTGTGTGTGTATATATGTGTGTGTGTGTATGTGTATATGAGGGTGTGTTTGTGCATGTGTGTGTGCATATGTGTGTGTGCTTGTGTGTATGTGTGTTTGTGTGTATGTATGCGTTTTTGTGTAAGTGTGCGTGCGTGTATGTTTGTGTAAGTGTGTGTTTGTGTATATATGTCTCTGCGTGTGAGTGTATGTGTGTGAATTAATAAGCAAATTGTTTTTTTTATAATTTTCTTACCTTGCATGCATTTTTATTTTATTTTTTTGCTTTATATACTGAACACATATAGTACATGGTCCTTACAAAAATCTTTAATTGGGGGGTTTACTAGAGGTTGATAAAAACATCTAATACAATCATTGTGTCAATAGATTCATTTATGGTAAATTTGTTTCCAAAGCTCTGAGAATGTGTCATTTAAGATTATTTTAAAAATGTAAGCTGAAAAGTACCATATGTGCTAGTTAGAAAGGCATATGGGCACTTTGTATATTAGTAAACTGTTTCATGGGAACAAACAGAGGCCCTGTAGTTTTATATTGTATTGAGTGATAACTTTATGTAAAATATGTACTATTAATCAATTTAATATACAATAAGCTCTTTAAAAAGAAAAAAAAAAAACGTTCTGGCATTAAATAAATTGTGCGTGGGCATTTTTTTCAAATTATTTTTTCTTATATGTTCTGTTGTTTTTGTTTTTTTTCTATTTGTGTCAAAGTCCAGATCCAAAGACCAGAAAAGCATAGAACATCCATTTTTGTATTGGTTTACAATATATAATTTGTGGATTACACCTAAATGCATTAGAAATTCTTCACTGTTTCCAAATCTGCAGAGACTTCAGCTGAGCAAAGATGTATGCCTTAAAAATATTTCTCAGATGGAAAAATGCTTTAGGACTCAATAGTAAATGTGCCCAATTAGGAGTAAAAAGGAAAAAAAAAATACAAACATAAAAAACAACAACTCAATAACAATCTAACTCTGGAATTTTGTAGAGGTCTGTAAATACTCTACACATTCTGTGAATTGTTTCTACTGTGAATAAAACGTTACATACAATGACTGATTCTGGATAAACAATGCACATACAATTTTAGTTCCTTCACTACCTTTATGAAACAGACAGAAAATGGTAAGAAGAAAACATGACTGTCTTTGCTGTGTCAATTTATATATAGGTCAGTTACCAAGGGAAAATAGCACATTGGCCCAAAAAAAATGTCTAGTTTCTGCTTTAACTCATTCCCACTTACAGATTCTGCACAACTAAAAATCTTCTGTGTATTATATTTCATTTTAAAGGGACACTGTAATAAAATATTTATGACAGTCATATCAAGATCAACATTTAGGCATTTTTGTCATGAAAAATATTAAACAAATTCCGATAAAATATAAATTGAATCTAATATATTTCCAGAGAAAAATATTAAATAATTTCTGTTTAAATATATGAAAATATACCAGCATTAGTTAAGTACTTCCTACTAATGGGCATTGGTTTATTGGCTCATTGAGCTTTAGCAGAAAATTAGAACCAATGAACATTAACAGGAAGTAGCTATCAGCCGAAGGGCATTAGTAGGAAGTGCCTCTTGGCCAATAGCTATTAGTAGGAAGTATTAATCTGATAAAGCTGTGTTATTTTCATTTTAAATTAAACTCACATAATTTTCAAGCAAAAAAAAAAATAAACATATTTGGATGTTCTGCTTTCATATATATATATATATATATATATATATATATATATATATATATATATATATATATATATATATATATATATATATATATGTAGTACAGTGTACCTTTAAGTACTCTAAAATGTTTTAGAGGCAGGAGATTAGCTGAAAAGATCTGAACAGTCTTTTGCTAACTAGCAGTTCCACTCCTGCCTACAGAATCATTTGTGACTGATGCCTCACTCAGTCATCAGTAACACAAAGAGGACATTTCTAGTCATTCTAGGTTTGACCTTCTGCTCTCTTCACATGGATCAATATTACCAATGGCACTTGAAGCTGAGATCCATGAAAAATGAAAGCTCAAGTAGACTGTTTTGAGGAAACATTTTTTTAAGGTGAATTCCTACATAGCAAAATATTATGGATTTCAAATCTAGTGTAAACCTTTCAATGTGCAAGGTTCACAAATAAACCTATATATTTTTAATCTGTCTAATCTAGAAAATTACACAATTTACGATACATGATATATATAGCTTTTCACAAATAAAGCTATACATTTTTAATCTGTCCAGTCTTACAAATTACATGGTTTACCATAAATGAAAAATAGTGTATCAGAAATAAAGCTATATATTTTTATACTGTCTAATCTTGAAAATGTCATGTTTTACCATAAATTAAATATAGTACTCTCACATTTTTCATAGAATGTGTATTAAGTTAGATAGACGTGCTATAATTAATGGGGCAGTATACACCAATTTTCATATAACTGCATGTAATAGACACTACTATAAAGAATAATATGCACAGATACTGATATAAAAAGCCAGTGTAAAACCTTCTAAAAACTTACTTAGAAGCTCCCAATTTAACACTGGTAATGAGATAAGCCTGGGACACCCACTGAAAGGGGCTGATAACAGAACCCCCTCCCCCTGCATATGAAACGACCCATTATACAAACAGAAGCAGTCTGAATTCTGTAAACATCAGTATATATCTAAAACTTTGGGGCTTGGTTAGGAGTCTGAAAATTAGCACCATTTTTTATAAAAAAAAATAAGCAAAACACACTCAGATGGGCTATATAAATGGATCATATACAAAACATTTAAAAGAAAAATCTAGTGTATACTGTTCCTTCAAATAAATTTATAAAATAAAGTTCCTGTTTTTCCTTTAATTTGCATTAAAAGATTTTGTTGTTTTCACTCTCTTGAGTGATTGGATATTGGCATATTGTACTTTGCCTATGCTCTTTTGTATATAGCGACACTCAATGGAATTAATTTAATATTTCAGTATACAAAAGTATAAAAGATCATTTACATCTGGTATCTGATTGGTCACCAGAAAAAAGCAGCACTATTCTAGAAGATTTCCATCTGTGGTCTGGTCGTCTAGATGTGAAAAACCCTGGAAATGTTACTAATGCAATTAGAATTTTCCTCTTTCTCGTTTATGTTAATCTATCAATGCAGAGCTTTTTAAATATTTGTTTAATTTTTTTTTTTTATATTTTGTACTATTTGCCAGGCAACTCTATATGGAGGTTAAAGACATATGTAAAGTCCAGTTTGAGAGCTGCAATCACTTCAACTTGCTGAACACAGCTAGTGATTGGTGGGGTTACGTAACTGCCACTGACGATTGGGGCTCCCAAGCAGGAATTTATGTATTTAGCCCTTTCTATGTGAGTAGTGCAAAAAAACAAAACAACTAATAATTTCAAACATGCAATTTTTACACTGAAATGTCCCTTTAAATATGTTTTAATTCTCTTTAGGATGACTCTACTATCCACTTTTGAATTATGTTCACATTTATCGGCCAACATCACATATCTTGAAAATAGAGGATGTTTGAACTAAAAAAATCTTTACGTACGTTTGACTTATTTTAAATATAGAGCATAGCAAATCATGTGTAATTAAATCTGCTTTAAAATTATAATAAAGGGAAATAAGATTAAATGATATATTTTCAGGTTTAAGAAGATTTTCCTTTTACTATTTTAGTGCTCAATATTCTGATGTATCAGTGAAATTATATTTGTACATTTATTTTGGTAATACAGGGCTATCATATTATGAATACCTGGAATCTTCGCATATCCCTTGGGTTTCCGGCATTCTTCAGACAGTTCTGATTACACTTGAGGAAAAACTTTAAGAAAAATCTACAGAAAGAAAAAGAGATAAAATCTTTTAATATGCAATAAATTATAAACTGATAGCAAAGTAAAAAAAAAATGCACGTTTTAAAACCATACTTTAAATGTAGTTATTGTAGATTAATTAAAGGGACAATATACCCAAACATTTGCTTTCATGATTAAGGTAGAGAATACAATTTTAAACAACATTCCAATTTACTTCTGTTACCTAATTTGCTTAATTCTTTAGATATACTTTAATGAAGAAATAGCAATGCACACTGTGAACCAATCACAGGAGGCATCTATATGCAGCTACCAATCAGCAGCTACTAAGCATATCTAGGTATATCAGCAAGAGAATGAAGCAAATTAGATAATAGAAGTAAATTAGAAAGTTGTTTATAACTGTATGCTCTTTCTAAATCATGAAAGAAAAAATTTGGGTTTCATGTCCCTTTAATTTAAATTACAATGATGACAAATTTAATATTTGGGGTGTTATACGACTTTCTATTTTTAGGGTACTGTTGAAAAGTAGATTCCACACTTTTGCTAACGATATTGGATTTTTTTTCCAGCTTTTTACACACAAAGGAAATAGTGCATGTATTCTGAGGTGAAAGTAAGCACGAGCACTTGAGCGCAATTGAAAAAAGCTGCACAAAACACATCAAAAATACATTTAACAATACAGTTATACTCATAATAACACTGTCTGATAAAAAATAATCTTTATGCAATATTCATATTTAATAAAGTGTTTAACTCTGTATGTACTGTAAATATTTCACATTCCAATGTTCTTCACATAAGGGAATATGTTCTAAGTATTTATATATATATATATATATATATATTTATATATATATATATATATATATATATATATATATATATATATATAAATATATATATATATATATATATAGAGAGAGAGAGAGAGAGAGAGAGAGAGAGAGAGAGAGAGAGAGAGAGAGAGAGAGAGAGAGAGAGAGAGAGAGAGAGAGAGAAAGATTTAAGAATAAATAGAATCTGCTATGTGAAAAACATTGGAATGTGAAATATTCATATTTCATGTCGGGTTTAGCCGTCTTGAATATACGCCATCGTGTTAGCACGCAAGTATGGGTGTTAGTTTGTCTTGTTGTTTGCATGCTCCATTGAAGTCTATGGGAAAATTGGTTAATGTGGTTGCGATATTCAACTTTTTGCGCATGTCAGGTGTTCGCTGGCGCTCTTTTTACTTTCAACTCATAATATGAGTGAAACCCGACACACTCAAAAAGCCTCCATCAATCGATGTTATCGCTCGAGTGGGAGTGCTAAATAGCCTGCTGCTCATAATCTGGCCCTTAATGTTTCGAGTACTGCTAAATAAAAAATAATAAACAATAGATTTATAAAGTAAACAAATATCATATATTATAACATATTGAAATGTGCAAGGTTGTCATTATTGTGCCTTTGAAGAAACAAAAGATTCAGATAACAAGAAAAGCAGATATGCTTTGCCTCAATAAGTGTTTATAGGAAGGGACTTATCTCTAGAAAGTGAGAAAATGCACTACAATTGTCATATTGTGATTAACTGTTCCTGTGCTATATGGCTGCCAAGTTTCTTCCTGTATATAACTATTTTAGAACTGGAGCAAGACTACAACACCCAGAATTCACTGCATTAAAAAAATCACATGACATTTAGCCTATCAGCAGAGGACAGTGCTCCTCAGTCATATCTTTGGGACTAACCACTACTGAAAGTTTACAACTTCATAATACATGATTTGTCTATACATTTAAAAATACATTTTAAATTCTTAATACATAATACTATAACTACTAGAAAAAATAGTATTAAACTTTATCTGTTGCAATTTCACCCATGTTTTTTTTATGCTGGAAAAGTAAATTTGCATTGTTACTAGATATTCATATAGTTGTAGAAAATAGATTTTTATATATATATATATATACAGACCTGTTTACTAAATTAAAGCTAGATAATTGGTATAAAAAGAAAAAAAAATATTTTTAGGTTTCACTTTTTGTTTGCAGACAGGCCATTCTACCCCCATTTTTAACTGATGATGAGTTAATCACACAGGCAAACTCTTGCATCTAACTTGCTCTGTGTTGTATGCCTCAGGAAGGATATGGGTGTATCAGCAAATCAATGACAGCAAAGGGTCCAGCTTCTGTCACTAATTGGCTGATCCATCTGTGCTCATTTTTTGAGGCATCAAAAAAAAACGCACACACATCAGCTGCAGTGTCTAAAAAGAAACTGCTTTAATAGAATGGGCAGTTTTTGTTTGTTAGTTATTCTTTTTATTATTAAAGGGACATGAAACCCATTTTTTTTTTCTTTCATGATTCAGATAGAGCATGACATTTTAAGGGTCTTTCCAATTTACTCCTATTATCAAATTTTCTTCATTCTCTTGGTATCTTTATTTGAAAAGCAGGAATGTAAGCTTAGGAGCCAGCCCATTTTTAGATTTGGATTGCATGCTCTATCTGAATCATGAAAGAAAAAAATTGGGTTTCATATCCATTTAACTTTATAGATAATTTTAATACATATAATAAGAAATATATGTGCAAATGACCTATGTGAAGCAATCATTTTACACAGGTAGTATGGAACAACGGGCTATTTACAAGGGCACTGACATTTCTTCAGGGAGGTACAGCTGGATTCTATAAGTGTAGAAATCTTGTTCAGATTGACCTTTTTTACTATGAGGTCACAGGCTTTTCTGTGTCACTCAGAACCTTTCCCAGCACAAGTCAACAATATCCTTTTGTATATAAACTTTACTGGTGTATACTGATGCAAGGATAGAGACTTTAACTGGTATAAAAAAAATACGGGAACTCTATATTTTGGGCACTACTCTAAGCAGCAATATAGTAAACATGAAATGAATATGAAAAAGTAAATATTTGACCCCACATTTCCAATTACTCTTTCCTTGATCAATAAATACACAACACCGAATTGGGAGAGAAAAGGCTGCAGCTTATTTATTAACACAAACCAAAATAAATTAACATTGCTTTAACTTAACTTTTTACAACATCATTTTCAACCCACCTCAGTGCTTGCTCTTACTTTCTCATAAGCCCCCACCCCTTCCAGGGCTGGGCATCCCTCACTTTCTTTTTGCTTACACCTCCATAAATGCCAGCCATACTCCATTAGGCGTAAGCCTCAATAGAACCTAGCAAGCACTTCCGCCCTTGCGGCGACACTTCACCAACCTAACCATTCAGGGAGGGAGGGCGGGACACACCTCCTACCGTGCTGCTCCGGTAAGGACACCTGTGACCTCACTTCCTGGTCAGGGTCTTATCAACCCTCTCCAGCCCCACCCATCTTGGAATAATCCACTCCTGGGGTGAAGTAGGGTCACAGGTGCCCTCCTTCCACTGTGTCATCCGGGCCTTTTCTTTCTCATACTTGCTCTCACAATATAAAGTATTACTACAACATTAAATTGCAAAATCATGATTAGGCTATAAAAAAATGTTGTTTAGAAATATTTTAAAGTATAATCATGCAACATGCTAATATGACTGTTTGCAAACCAGCTATTAAATCTGTAATACAAGGTTAAATCAGAGCTACACCTTGCAGTATTGTTTATATCATGAACAGGGGCTGTGTGACCTTTTTGCCGCTTCACAAATAATTCTTCTCTCCACAGTGATAAGAAACACACATAGTTATTTACTATTGCACTTGTTTTTCAGTAATAAATAAGTATACTAATAACTGCTTCTTAAATTTCACTTGACAGGTGACTCACAGCACACTTTCTTGCTATTTCCTTGCTATTTCTTTGGTCAGCAGGTCTCTATAAATGAGAATATATATCTAATTTAACCAATTCATAAGCACGTTCTGTTAAATTATCTAATTCATACATAAAACAATTTGAACATATAAGCTGCTTTTTAAGCAGTACATATATCTGTTTTATTTGAATACCACTGAAGTAAAAGAAAAAAAAAACAAATTTGAAAAAAAAATTGGTCACAACATTTTGAAAATGAAGTATATTGTAAATTGGAACACCTTTATACTATATTTTCTTGCAAATCGTCCAAACAACCATATGCCAGGATTGTAAAGTTAAGTCACTTGATATTCCACCCACCAATTTTTTCCTAACAACTACTGTGCAATTAAACTCAACACGTTCTGTTGCGAGGTAAATTAGGCACACCTGCGGCCAGACTTCATTTGAACTGCATCAGAAAAAGGACCTAACAAGGTGAAAGTGTGGCGTAAAGTTATAGCCATGTCAAGCAATTAGGTTTTTACTTCTGGGACATCCGCACAGTGCAATTATTCCAGACATTATAACCTGGATAATCTTCTGAGCAAATGCCATGGCTCACAGAAGCAAGTTAAAGCATTTCATCTGCAAATGTGTCTGCTTTTAAGCTCCTGCCTTATAGATGTAACAACTAAAAGCGTCTTTTTGATTAAATATTACCCCCCCCCCCATCACTTATCTAACATCTAATATTACAAGGACCTCTCTACACCTTCCAGTCAAGCAATACATATTTATTTTTATAGGCAAATTATACATCTAATTTTATCTCGACCCAGCAAGCCATTCTGAAAGGCCACTTAACTCATAAGACTGCAGTTAATATGCGTTGGTAATTAGAGAAAGTAATTTAGAATGCAAATTAATTTTATCAATATCTGTTAAAAGTTGCACTTAAACATCACAAAGGGGGGTATATTATAATTACGCTCCTGTTTTCCCAACATGCAAATGTAACATCAATTTAGCCAAAAATATTTGGAAGCTTTGATGTACTATATAGTAGCTGACTAAGAAAATAAAAAAGTAACAGAGACTACTTTTTTAAGAAAAATAATTACATGTATTACAAATGTATGAAAATAATCTTTAGAATTTAAACATTCTGAATTAGGTTGAAGAACGTGAATGATTTATTTCCAGAATATAATTTATCCAGTAATGCGGGTACAATAGCATACATTTTTTTTAAAAAACAAATTAATATAATGTAATACCAGACAAAAGAATAGTATTAAAAATGGTCTGTTCAAGGAGGTATAAGTCTATTGTTGAAGCATGAGACAGGAGTCGAAGATTCACTCATTTCAAGTCAAATGGTAATTTTCATCTTTTGCTCTATTACCCTTTAATTGGCTTTTTCATAGGAAATATCTGACAACGCTTTACATATCTCTTTCCCAGACCTTGGTACACAAAGGATTTAATGCTCTTGTTATGAAGGGAAAAAATCTTTCCTGTGTCAGAAAATCTTTGTCTTTAACACCAATAAACTCTTTATTACTTCTAAACATGGATTTGCTGTGAGGAGTTGTAAGGAGGCGATAAAATCCTAACCTGTCATTAGTGCATTATGCGTAATTGTGTACAGTATGTTTCCAGTTGCATCTGTTGGCCCATTATCAAAATGACCATTATGTACACTAATTCCCTGACCCTCTCTATATTTCCCTAAAGAGTCATAATCTTTCACAGTAGGTATCAGAGTAAATCAAGCTTGAAATATGTGCTGTATTTAGTTGCTTCTCTCTGTGTCTGTGTAATACAGAATCTGTAGTAAAAGACGTTTTGGAAAAGTAAAAACAATATTCTAATGTTATTCACTGCAATATAAACCCTAAAATAGAATATAAATATTTTACTTAAAACATCCTATTTTTATATTCCAGACAGTCAACGTGTCATTTTTTTTTTTATAGCACATCTGCGGCCTTATAAATCCTTCATATCAAATGAGAGGTGTATGGCTTACAAGGAGCTGAATATTGGACCAAC
>NC_069507.1:205049056-205054056 GCF_027579735.1 Bombina bombina
CAATCGTGTTTGTGCGCAAGTAGAGTGTTAGGTTTTTTCACTTTTTTGCTTCATTGACTTTTATGGGAGAGGTTATCCCATGCGCTATATTCTAGGTTCGTCTTTTTACGAACATCGGATTAGAGAGAAAGCGAAAGTAGTTCAAATTCAACTTGTAATACGAGGGTAACCCGACGTGCACAAAAAGCTTACTTCTAGTGCAGTTAACACTCAAGCGGGAGCATCAAATAATGCTTCACTTGTAATCTGGTCCTCTATTGGGCAATTAACAGAAACATTATTTCATATACAAAAATAAATGTAAGGAACAATGTCCCATACATTTTAAACTCTGCAGCTAGTATAGCAAGTCCTTGGAAACATATTGAGGGGAAACCAATTTTACAGTACATCACTATCACATTAACATTGATGCTATTAACTAGTTAGACTTACAAAAAGTGAGTCCTGGTCTCTTTTTGCTGCTTGTTTTTGTCTGATATTCACAAAGACCTGTCATACTCTATGCTATCTATTTGCTTTCTGATTTCATAGCTGTGTGACATTTACATTAAATTGGGGGGGCAAAGGGGCAATGATGAAGATATTTGTGGTTGACAGAGTACATTACCTACTTTATATATGAAAGACTATACTGACAACTGCAGTGGGATTGTGCAGGTCTCAAGTGATCTTCAGAGGAAACAACCAAAGACATAAAACTGATTTTTAAAGTCACAACAAATTTCAGCTAATTCTCAGTGCTCTCTATGTGTTGCCCTCTTATTAACAGGGTTACAGAAGTATTTCCAATCCCTTGCGGGAGAAAAGTAGCTACTACATAATATCTTGTTGTGATTATGTTTGCCCAGTAAAATGTGAGCCAATAGGGCGTTCTAGGTAAGTGTTCTCATTACAAAGTATCTACATTATGTTTGATACATATGGGGTAAGAGTAAAAGTGTAATAATTAAATATATAATTTGTTAGGATGAGTATTAGGGTTAACAGATGTCCTGACCAAAAATAATGAACAACTAGTGGGTGATGGGGAGTAGGTGGGATCATTATCAAATCCTAGATCAAATCCAATGGCCTTGCAGCTACTGTCAGTTAGATGCCCTTGCCAGCTATATGCCAACATAAGGCCTTATATCTAACCCAACCTATTAACTATCAGTTTTGTTTTTTTGTTTTGATTTGTTTTTTTTTTTTTTTTTAATTTAGTGCTGCACCATTTGAAATACCAGACTATAGGGTAGATTTATCAACTGTCGGGTGGACATTGGGTAGCAGATCATGTCCACCCGACATCGCTAAATGACGACAGTTTACGCTGTCTGCATTTAACATTGCAAAAGCATTTCTAGTGAAATGCTTGTGATATGCCGCCCCCTGCACATTCGGATGATTGCTGTCCGCCACCTCAGAGGTGGCGGGTGAGTTATGGAGTAGCAGTCTAATGACCGCTGCTTTGTAAAATCTGTTTCCAGCGAGCCAGAAGGCTTGCCCGCAAACAGCTGCATTCGCAGCATAATAAATCTACCCCTATATGTCTACCTTAACAAGTATACTGGGATATCCTAAGAATCAGATAAAGGTTCAGAAAAAAAGCTTCTTATATAATTATACTATTGTTAACATAGTAACAATGGCTACAGCTTTTCAGAAAGCTAACACATATTGCAACTGGCATAGCTCTTGCTTCTTGGAGTCATTTATACAGAAGTATGTATCACTCACATAAGTAAGACATGATACCATTTACAAGGCCACTGTAAAATGTAATAACTTGCATATGCTTACAAATCTCTAACAAATACTAACAGAAAAATACATTTTAATCTGAAACAAAGATAGTGGAATTTAGAGCCAATATTTATTTTATTTATATATGTCCAGCGCTACGGAATTTGGCGGCGCTATACAAATAAATGATAATAATATATGTAAAACCTTTCCATAACTCTTACACGTCTGCTTGGCTCGCCATTCTTCTGACTGGCTCCTAAGCTTCTAAGCTTTATAAAAAATTGTCAACCCATGTGCTAATAAAATAACTTATTGCAAATGTGCAACAGACCTAGGTGAAGTAATGGAAAACCTGAGATATTTTAAATATGGGAGAACACATGGTGTGATAATTACAAAATGTGAATATGATAGAAAAGAATATTGTTGATATCAACTACAAATATTATTTTACTTTTCATACCCCAGAATATTTGATAAGTATATATATATACTTATCAAATATTCTGGGGTATGAAAAGTAAAATAATATTTGTATATATATAATATCATCGGGAAGTATAGAAAATCTGGCAGAAAAAAATAAATAAAGTAAAGAGCAAAAGAACTAGTAGAAATGTGTTTTTGAAAATAGTTATATTTGTATTATTTGTTAAATTAAATTGTTTTAGAAACCTCTTGAAACCTATTGGCATTTGCTTACTTGAATATGAAAAAAATGATACTCTTCATAATGATAATTCATTTAAAATGAATGTTGAAAGAAAACATTTGCTTTGCACTGTCCGCTAAAGGGGAAAGCACAAAGAGAAATTCAGAAGCTAAAAATAAATATCAGTTTGTAAAGTGATTTTCTTGTAATCAAACAGTTAAATAGATAAGATAAAGCCTTTAAAATACTTTGCAGTGATTGATAAGGGAGTGACCACTCTACTGCTTCCAAGCAGTCTCTCCTAATTACTGGTAAGTTATTGAAAGCAGTGGCCACAGCTGTGTTCTGTGTGTGAGCCAGGCCATCAGTCGCTGTAAGTATTGATTACTGAGCAATTCTAGCCGATTGGGTTCTCGTGCTTTAGAGACAATGCGCTTCCCTCAGAAAAACCTGTAATGAGCAGTTCCTATACAAGACTACATTCTGCTGACATCAGATATCTGCTCTAAGATAGTACACAGGTCAATACATATTGGATTTCCAAAATGCTAGGGGTCTTAATGTCCAGACCCTCTCTTTTTTTCCACTTCTGTCATTAGCTGTTACTGGGTTCACGTTCTTTAATGTCATGGGGGGGGGGGGGGATCTGCTCCATTAGCCTGATTTATACTTCAAATACGCCATGACAAATTGCTTTAACACCAGACTTATTAAATTCTTGTACATTACAAGTTATGGGCCTCATATACTTCTAACATATGCATGACGTCATAACAAAATGTGCATAGTGTAACTATTGAATTTTACAGCTTTTACCAGATCTCAGGTGTCATTCCATGATTGCAAACACATTAAGAAAAAAGCCCACTGAATTTTGCATTATGGCTGTTTTAAACAATATGTTTTTAAATTTACCATCCCTGGGGTATCTGACATGTAAATGGAAATGTACAAGGATTTGAAAATATACCTGGTTTGACTTGCAGTTCAACAATTACTGGCCTTTGTCTGTGGATTCTCGCTCTACTGTAGCAAATTTTGTCTCTAGTGGACTAGAGCTATTTTACTGTCCTTCGCAGTACTAACCACACTGCATTAACAATATTTGTACAACAATCGCCAAGGGACCCACTTCCCAGATTCTATCACTTCTTTATCTCCTGACAAATACCTCACTATTGAACATTATTAGGTTTAGAAAATTAACCCCTTCCAGCCTAGAGCTGCAATAGGCCACAAGCACATCCTTGCTGAACCTTATTTCTAATGCTCTTTTTCCCGCCCCCCTCATTTTGTAACGTTTTTCCCCATTTCATCACCATTTCAGCAGCTGTTGTCAAGGGGCATTTATAGATACCATGATCTTGCACTTTTGCAATGATTCTCATTAAAACAATACCAAGGAGATGTGATGGAATTGAATAACTTTGCTGACCTGTTCAATATATTACTCAGCGTATATATATACATATATACAGAGCAGTCGAACCGCCAGCACAAGCTAATGTTTGTTTGTAATGTGCACTGGCCATTATTACTGTATGTGCAGTGTTTCCATATAACAAATTCAGGTAGGCGTGCTGTAAAAATAAACATTTCCTTCAGCGATGTTGTGTCAGTCACGCTTCTCTGTTTCTGTCAGTTTTCTACTTAGTGTTTTCAGTAACTGTTCCTGATATTTCATGATAGTTTTGATAAGGTTATCAGTTTAAAGCAAGTCAACTGCACACTAAAGGAAATGTGAAGTGCACTGTATTTACACAAGGTTTCTTGTTACAAGGGGTAATGTATCTTCCTCCCCCACACCTCTCCCCCCAACCCATTGCTTTACCTATTTCTCTACTTCTAATGGGCAATGCAGAACTGACATCATTTCCCAAGCAGATCACTCGGCCTGTCAATCAGTCTGTATTTTGTCTTTCACTGTGGGCTCATTAAAAACGCTTTCTCACTCCCTCTGGACGTTGCACTATTTGCCAGCTCTGATCACGGAGCTCCTTATTTAAGAAAAATGCCAGCATCACTTGCCTCACATCAAATGCCTCCCTGGTAACTTGTTGCCAGCTCCAGGGAAGATTTTTTTTTCTTTTTTTTACAGGCATCGGATAGATTAGGGGACCATTTAAAGACGGCTGCCCATTCACAGCCCTTACAAGCAAAATGTTATTAGATTGTAAGCGTGAGAGCCTCTCTAACTGTAGCTCTAAAAAAAGTGCATCTACAATTGATTGTGCTCAAGATCAGGGCGCTCCTCTCCTTTTGTCTATGTTTGTCAATGCAAGTGTAGTGATGTACAGTGTATAGTCCTACTTAAAGGGACACTGAACCCAATTTTTTTCTTTCGAGATTCAGATAGAGCATGCAATTTTAAGGAACTTTCTAATTTACTCCTATTATCAATTTTCTTCGTTCTCTTGCTATCTTTATTTGAAAAAGAAGGCATCTAAGCTAAGGAGCCAGCCAATTTTTGATTCAGAACCATGGACAACAACACTTGTTTATTGGTGGTGTCCAATCAGCAAGGAGAACCCAGGTTGTTCACCAAAAATGGGCCGGCATCTAAACTTACATTCTTGCTTTTCAAATAAAGATACTAAGAGGATGAAGAAAATTTGAT
>NC_069507.1:205064056-205066556 GCF_027579735.1 Bombina bombina
CTTTTTTGATATTATGACCTATATTCTTTTACAGTAGACAAAAAAATCAATTTAAATTTAACCACATATCTGCTAACTGTTGATATCGGTTATTATAAGACAATAAATTGTGCTTAATTCAGGCCCATATTCAAAACACCATAAAAGCGCATGCATTATGATATTCAACCTCTTATACTACTTGTTCATTAATGCATTATATAAACATGAAACAAATATAAAATTCCTAGAAATTGTAATAAGATATTGCCTTAGAAAACACAATTCTTTAAAACTCCACAGATATCAATCAAAAACAGATTTGTAAATATCGAAATGCGTTGGGTTGTGATGTTTGTAAACAAATGTATGCTAATATACCCCTATATGTAATAAATAGCAAAAGAGTAATAGCAGGTATCTTGTAACTTCTAACAAAGTATATATATTAGCTTTATCTTGTTAAAGGGACACTCAAGTCAAAATTAAACTTCAGATAGAGCATGCAAATTTATACAACTTTCCAATTTGCTTCCATTAACAAAATGTGCACAGTCTTTTTATATTTACACTTTTTGAGTCACCAGCTCCTACCGAGCATGTGCAACAATTCACAGAATTTATTTATATGCATTTGTGATTGGCTGATGGCTGTCACATGATACAGGACAAGAGGAAATAGATATAACTTTGAAATTTGTCAGAAAAAAATCTACTACTCATTTGAAGTTCAGACGAAGTGCTATTGCATTGTCTTTTAATCATGCATTTGTTAATCTACTGTTTTTACTGTATCTACAAATCTACTGTATTTACTGGTCCTTTACAGGAACATGAAACCCAATTTTTTTGTTTCGTCATTTAGAAAGAGCATTCCAATTTACTTCTATTATATAATTTGCTTTATTCTCTTGATATCCTTTGTTGAAACACATATCTAAATAGGCTCAGTAGCTGATGATTGGTGGCTGCACATAGATGCCTCATGTTATTGACTCACCCATATGCATTGCTATTTCTTCAACAAAGGATATCGAAAGAATGAAGTAAATTAGATAATAGAAGTAAATTGGAATTTTGTTTAAAATTGTATTCTCTATCTGAATAATGAAAGAAAAACTTTGGTTTTCCTGTCCCTTTAAGCAACCTGTGTAGTGACATACCTGCAAAAATAATTAAACTATGCATAGCAATACAGGCACAAATTGGAACAACCCAACAGCTACGAAAAAGTGACTTTACCTATATTATGGATATAGGAGGCTGCTTTGAAACTTTTAGCAGCAAAATGTGCTGCAGGCCATGACTAAGAACACTAAAGTTGTGTAAATATGAAACTATGCGAGTTAAACATTGTTTACACCAATAATTAAATCATATAATAACCATGTGCTTCTGTAATTAGCATTCCGTTTTCTAATGTTTTTGTTACAGTAGGTTGAATTTCATTATCTGAAATAGGGTCTTGCAAAACATGAGCTAAAACAACTCATAAGAAAGTCTTCAGGATGATACAGACATTTACTTAGTGACCGTGAGAGGGAAAGCAGTGTTTTATTAATGTTTATATATGTCACAAATTAATGATAATCACCGCACACTATAAATACAGCATCCAGAAGATTGCGCAAGGGTCACAGCTATGAATTAGCTATCTAAACACACTGTGATTAGTAATGTCTACAAGTACATTCATCACGTAATTACATTTGCCATTATGTCTGTGCATTTTATCTAATCAGGTAGTAATCTTGCTTGCTCTCACCTTGCGGGGTTAAACTAATAAAAAAGAGAAAGGTTTCTGAGCACAAGCTCAGACATAGACTTGGGTCTCAATTCTACAAAGATCACTGAGCAGGTGAGATTCTATAAGAATGCTCATCAGTCCTTCTATTTTCCTTGTGGAATGATATAAAACCACTTTTTACCCTAAAAACAGGGTGTCTGGCTAGGGGGTGTATACTGCATTTTCATATGGGAAGGAGATGCATGCATTACAAAAGTACACAATAAAATTCAGAATTTTAAAATCTTACAAAATAAATAATTGAACAATTGACACTAAAATACGCAGGAAAAAAATGTATTGTTAAGGTGCTTCAAAATTTGTAACAAATATGTTCACCAAAAATTGTATTTTATAAAAAAAACTTAAATTACACAGAGCTAAACACACTGGAGCATATTTATCAAGCTCCGTACGGAGCTTGATGCCCCGTGTTTCTGGCGAGCCTTCAGGAAACACAAGTTATGAAGCAGGGGTCTAAAGACCCGCGCTCTATAACCTGTCCGCCTGCTCTGAGGCGGCAGACAGACATCGCCAGAAATTAACACCCCCTGCTAGCGGCCGATTGGTCGCAAATCTGCAGGGGGCGGCATTGCACCAGCAGTTCACAAGAACTGCTGGTGCAATGATAAATGCCGAGAGTGTATGCTGTCGGCATTTATCGATGTGCAGCGGACATGATCTGCAATATCGGATCATGTCCGCTCGCACAATAATAATTTGGCCCCAAAGTGT
>NC_069507.1:205074056-205114056 GCF_027579735.1 Bombina bombina
TTTATGTCAGTTTATTTGTCTCTGTCTTTACTTGGTGAGGTATTTGCATATTTAATTGATCAATATGCTCTCTGTTCCCCTCACACATCTGCCAAGCTGGTCCCATCCCCTTATTCTGCTCATTTCTCAAAATGACAGCTCATTGCCTGCTGCACTCCCACTTGCAACTAATTCCCAGCCTCCTTGCAAAACTCAAAGTCTAACTCCATCTCTTTGTATACCTGTTAATGTGCCCTCACATGATAAATAAAGTATAGCATAAAAAAAAAATAATCAGTGTCTGATATGTAAAAAAAAGTTACTCAGACAGATTTTCCACATGGCTAAACGTCACACTGTAGGGAGCAACATGTGCTTTATTGTCTCTCGTTCAGCATCTGTCATTGTCCTCGTGCTTGCATCCTTACAGCCTTGAATTGGGGCCTCTTATCAGCTGTATGTCAGAAATCCACACAGCCTTCTCTTCCTTGTTTAATCTTTTATTAAGAGCTACATTGTGAGCTTCTGATAGGAAATGGTCCTTTACTTCATCATTCATAAATCTGAGTCAACATCAATAAAGTTACCACTTGACAAATCAAAAGAAAAATGGATACCTGCCAATAATAATGCCTTGCAGCGTCCAAATTAATCATTGGCATTGATGCCAGCAGAGAATATCTGCTGTTTTTATTTATTTTTAAGTTAAAGCACATGTTCCACACTAGTAATATAATTGTCTTTTATATATATATATATATATATATATATATATATATATATATATATATATATATATATATATATATATATATATATAGTATATAACATGGGTATGTATGGTTATGTGTGTCTGTGTTTGTGTCTATGTATGTTTGTGTGTGCCTATGTGTGCTTGTGTGTGTGCATGTATGATTCCCTGTGCTTGTGTTTATGTGTGTGTGTCTATGTGTGTTTATATGTGTGTGTGTGTATGTGAGTCTCGGTGATTGTGTTTATGTGTGTGTGTCTTTGTGTATGTATGTGTATGTGTGTGTTTGTGTGTGTGTGTGTCTATGTGCATCTGTGTGTGATTATAAATGTGTGTTTGTCCGAATTTATATATGCCAAAAGGTGTATGAGCCCAAAAGATTGCTATTAACATCTGAAAGTGACAATATTCACCTTTTGACAAACATAAAATTCAATATATAGAAGCCAGTTGCTAAAAAAAACATTTTTGCTTACTATAATAAATAAAATTTTCAAGCCAAATTTGAATTTCAGCCTTTTATTCTTTAAAACCTTTATGCCACTAAACACAATCTAAAAGTCAGAATTGGGACATTGTTTAAATCATTATACTGTAAGCAAATCCATTATTGTTATGCTGAATAAAGTCTATGTTAAAATGAGAAAAGTGAATTCTCAAAGAGGCAATGGAATATTGAAAGCTGTTGTATCCATCCTTTTAGTGGAAGTGTCTTGTTATAGTGTCACATACATTATAACAAAGAAAAAGGCCCCTAGTTATCAAGCCGTCAACCTCAAATACGCTGGAATTCCGCAGCGTATTTGTTCAAGGCTGATTCGCCTTAGTTACCAAGCCCTGCTGCCCAGCAAAAGTCGAATTTTGTGACGTAAGCTTCGATCCGCCGGACTCAGTCCGACACAGATCGATTCTTACGTCACTCCGCACACAAGTTCGGCACAATCTGACTACTTTTGCTAGTTTTCAAATGACTAGCAGGTACGCTCGGCACTTTTCCGGCCCAGCGTACAAGGTTTTCAATCCGCCACCCTGGAGGCGGCGGATTCCATAGGAATCAATGGGAGTCTGACCATAGCGAAAGTTCATGTTCGCTGCTGCCTGACATCCCATTGATTCCTATGGGAGATGTCTGCACCTAACACCCTAACATGTACCCCGAGTCTAAACACCCCTAATCTGCCCCCCCTACACCGCCGCAACTAAATAAAGTGTTTAACCCCTAAACCGCCGCTCCCGGAGACCACCGCCACTCTAATAAACTTATTAACCCCTAAACCGCTGCTCCTAGACCCCGCTGCAACTATAATAAATGTATTAACCCCTAAACCGCCACTCCCAGAGCCCACCGCCACCTACATTATACCTAGTAACCTACCCCCCCTATACCGCCGCCACCTATAATAAATTTATTAACCCCTATCCTGCCCCCCCTACACCGCCGCCACTAAAATAAAATTATTAACCCCTAAACCTAAGTCTAACCCTAACCCTAACACCCCCTAACTTAAATATTAATTAAATACATCTAAATAAATATTATTCTTATTAACTAAATTAATCCTATTTAAAACTAAATACTTACCTTTAAAATAAACCCTAATATAGCTACAATATAAATAATAATTATATTGTAGCTATCTTAGGATTTATTTTTATTTTACAGGCAAATTTCAATTTATTTTAACTAGGTACAATAGCTATTAAATAGTTATTAACTATTTAATAGCTACCTAGATAAAATAAAGTCAAATTTACCTGTAAAATAAAAACTAACCTAAGTTTCAATTACACCTAACACTACACTATCATTAAATAAATTATTCCTATTTAAAACTAAATACTTACCTGTAAAATAAACCCTAAGATAGCTACAATATAATTAATAATTACATTGTAGCTATTTTAGGATTTATATTTATTTTACAGGTAACTTTGTATTTATTTTAGCTAGTTAGAATAGTTATTAAATAGTTATTAACTATTTAATAACTACCTAGCTAAAAGAAATACAAAATTACCTGTAAAATAAATCCTAACCTAAGTTACAATTAAACCTAACACTACACTATCATTAAATTAATTAAATAAATTACCTACAATTAACTACAATTAAATACAATTAAATAAACTAACTAAAGTACCAAAAATAAAAAAAACTAAGTTACAAAATATAAAAAAAAATAAGTTACAAACATTTAAAAAATATTACAACAATTTTAAACTACTTACACCTAATCTAAGCCCCCTAATAAAATAACAAAGCCCCCCAAAATAAAAAAATGCCCTACCCTATTCTACATTAAAAAGTTAACAGCTCTATTACCTTACCAGCCCTTAAAAGGGTCTTTTGCGGGGCATGCCCCAAAGAAATCAGCTCTTTTGCCTGTAAAATAAAAATACAACCCCCCAACATTAAAACCCACCACCCACACACCCCTTCTCTAACCCAAACCCCCTTAAATAAACCTAACACTTATCATCCTACCTTTAGCCGTCTTCAGCCAGCCGACCACCGATAGAACAGAAGAGGACATCCACAGCGGCCAAAGTCATCATCCAAGGGGCGCTGAAGAAGTCTTCCATCCGATTGAAGTCATCATCCAAGGGGCCTTGAAGAAGTCTTCCATCCGATTGAAGTCATCATCCAGGCGGCGTCTTCAATCTTCATCCATCCGGAGCGGAGCGGAGCCATCTTCAGACGAGCCGACGCGGAGCCATATTCTTCCACCGACGACTAGACGACGAATGACGGTTCCTTTAAGTCAATCAGATTGAGCTCGCATTCTATTGGGTGATTGGAACAGCCAATAGAATGCGAGCTCAATCTGATTGGCTGATTGGATCAGCCAATCGGATTGAACTTCAATCTGATTGGCTGATTCAATCAGCCAATCAGATTTTTCCTACCTTAATTCCGATTGGCTGATAGAATCCTATCAGCCAATCAGAATTCGAGGGACGCCATCTTGGATGACGTCACTTAAAGGAACCGTCATTCGTCGTCTAGTCGTCGGTGGAAGAAGATGGCTCCGTGTCGGCTCGTCTGAAGATGGCTCCGCTCCGGATGGATGAAGATTGAAGACGCCGCCTGGATGATGACTTCAATCGGATGGAAGACTTCTTCAGCGCCCCTTGGATGATGACTTCAATTGGATGGAAGACTTCTTCAGCGTCCCTTGGATGATAACTTCGGCCGCTGCGGATGTCCTCTTCTGTTCCATTGGTGGTCGGCTGGCTGAAGACGGCTAAAGGTAGGATGATCTTCAGGGGGGTAGTGTTAGGTTTATTTAAGGGGGGTTTGGGTTAGAGTAGGGTTGTGTGGGTGGTGGGTTTTAATGTTGGGAGGTGTTGTATTTTTATTTTACAGGCAAAAAAGCTGATTTCTTTGGGGCATGCCCCGCAAAAGGCCCTTTTAAGGGTTGGTAAGGTAATAGAGCTGTTAACTTTTTAATGTAGAATAGGGTAGGGCATTTTTTTATTTTGGGGGGCTTTGTTATTTTATTAGGGGTCTTAGATTAGGTGTAAGTAGTTTAAAATTGTTGTAATATTTTTTAAATGTTTGTAACTTCTTTTTTTTGTAACTTAGTTTTTTTTTATTTTTGGTACTTTAGTTAGTTTATTTAATTGTATTTAATTGTAGTTATTTGTAGGTAATTTATTTAATTAATTTAATGATAGTGTAGTGTTAGGTTTAATTGTAACTTAGGTTAGGATTTATTTTACAGGTAATTTTGTATTTCTTTTAGCTAGGTAGTTATTAAATAGTTAATAACTATTTAATAACTATTCTAACTAGCTAAAATAAATACAAAGTTACCTGTAAAATAAATATAAATCCTAAAATAGCTTATTAATTACTTTGTAGCTATCTTAGGGTTTATTTTACAGGTAAGTATTTAGTTTTAAAGAGGAATAATTTATTTAATGATAGTGTAGTGTTAGGTGTAATTGAAACTTAGGTTAGTTTTTATTTTACAGGTAAATTTGACTTTATTTTATCTAGGTAACTATAAAATAGTTAATAACTATTTAATAGCTATTGTACCTAGTTAAATAAATTGAAATTTGCCTGTAAAATAAAAATAAATCCTAAGATAGCTACAATATAATTATTATTTATATTGTAGCTATATTAGGGTTTATTTTAAAGGTACGTATTTAGTTTTAAATAGTATTAATTTAGTTAATAAGAGTTATAATATTTATATGTATTTAATTAATATTTCAGTTAGGGGGGTGTTAGGGTTAGGGTTAGACTTAGGTTTAGGGGTTACTAAATTTATTATAGGTGGCAGCGGTATGGGGGGGGGCAGGATAGGGATTACTAGGTATAATGTAGGTAGCGGTGGGCTCCGGGAGTGGCGGTTTAGGGGTTAATAACTTTATTTAGTTGCGGGGGGCTCCGGGGGTGCCGGTATAGGGGGTAGAACAGTATCGTTTAGTGCGGGTGCTTAGTGACAGGGGTATCAATAAAGCTGTCAAAAAGCTGAAGAGCAGCGAGATCGGATGAGTGATAACTATCACAGTCCGCTGCTCATCGCCCCGTACTTGGTGCACGGCTTTTTGACAGCTTTTTTGATAACTTTGGCAAGATTTTTCAGGTCCGCAGCGGAGATGGTAGTGCGAGTTTAAGCGGGCGTATTGGGCCGACGAAGGCAGGTAAGTAGACACGTTGATAACTAGGCCCCAGAATGTCTAGTTTACTAATAAAAAAAAGTTATATATGGCAGGCAAATAACTGAGCTAAGATTATGTGTGTATGTGTGTGGGCATAATTTTTTTTGTATCTACCTCTGCTCATTTCTTCAACAGTTGTCATGGTTTTTTTTCCCTCTCTCCTTTTGATTGATGGTTCAGTGTAAGCTGTCATTAGTTAAATTAATTTGCTTTCAAAGACAGTGGAATAAGGTCCACAAATGCAAATCTTTTGAGACCATAAAAATAGACTATAATTTAGAAGAAATTCAGATGTGTTCTCTTCTCTTGTCATCACTGCGGAGAAACAGTTTAATTTGATATGAATTTCTCAAGAGAAACTTTAAATTAACTTAGATTTAGCTACGTTTGAGAGATGGCAATTCAAAACAACAAATAAAACATTGCTTGCTGACTCCACTGTTTCTAGATTCTTGCTTCTTTTTATTTTTGCTCAGGCTAAATAAATGCCAATATTCACCTTGAAACAGTCATCATAAAGTTACTCTCCTGGGATATAAAATATATGCCTCTCATCTTCCATCCAAACAGTGTCAGATGAAGTTAAAAGACCCAGTATTTGTGCTAAAAATCTGCTTATGTGAATTATTTCTTTTATTCTAGGTGGAAGGCATTTTTCTAAACTGACGGGTATGTGTTGTTGTATGTGCATATGTGTACGAGTGTGCGCACAACCTTGTGCTTTGTTATTACAGAAATATTGCACACATAGAAACTATATTAAAAGATAAGTTAATTAATTCTGTTGGATTATGACAACAAAATACAATAAACAGAAGATTATAAAGAACAATCAAACTATGTGCGAAAGCCTATTAGATAAACCAGTGGCTATAAGTGAACACCCGTTACTTTGCTAAGGTGCAGTTTTCACAAACAAAGGTAGCATTGCAAACTTTAAAAGCTGCCTCTAGTTAGTGTGAAATGTCCATCCCATATATCCGTAGGACTATTTCACATCCAGAAACTACCCTGAATATACCTAATTATTACTCAAATGGCTATTTTCTGCTATATATTGTTAAATATTTTTTTAAACACAGTCCAAAGTGTCCGCTAAAGTAGCTATCAGAAATAGAAAACCTAAGAAAAAATGTCAGAGTATTGTGACACATATTGTAAATATTAACTCCTTAGTTGATGAAAAAGGGGTCAATGTGTTCCAGTCCACTATGGCAGCCAGTGGGATAAGGCTACCTAAAATTGAATGAAACATTATGTGTCATCATTATTTAGCTGGCTGTTATTTTTAACTAAAGTACATATGTTTTATTATGCGTCAAAGGATATCCCTTTAATTTGTTGGGGGCACAACAGGATCTTTTGATGTCTTTTTTATGATGCCCTCATTCTTTCCATTTCTAAAACGTGTCTGAATTATGGAGGATATTTTGCACCATTTTTAATGAGACTGCCACCCCAGGCTGCTTATATGCAGAACATAGATAACTTTATAGTGAAGCAAATGATTATGATCACACTAATCTTCCCAACTGGTAGGCACAAACTGCTCTCCAATGTGACTCAACCAATAAGCTGACAGATGTAAGTTAGAGAAGAGCTTGCCCCTCCTGGTTACGCGCTGCACTGCCTGTTGCATGATTTGTGTATGATATGCTTCTATACACTATGTAACAGCATACATACTGCTCAAAATGATAAATCCCGACTATGGGAACATGCATGATAAGTTACACATAGTATAGATACACTGGGAGGATAGGTACTTGATTGTTTGTTTTTTCCTTTAAGGGCCACAATAAAATGTAACTTTATGTTGGAGATAAAAGGACATTCTAGTCTCTATTTTGTTAGATTGTTTTAATTTCTTCTTTTTACTTTACTATGTGTTTAACCTCTGGAAATTGGTTAAATATGCAGCCAAAATTGTCCACTTTTGGCACTCAAGTTGAGGATACAGATAATGAGCCAAATGAGAAGCGGGCATGCATGTGTATGCTCCAGTCCCTGTATTTTTATCTAGAGCAAAAAAAAGGGGGGGGGGCAGGTGTGAAACTTGGACTATGTTTTGTCACCCCTACTAAAATAAAGCAATATGTGAAAAAATTTAATTTTCTAATTAAATGGATTTTTACCCTAGAATGTCCCTTTAAGCAGTATCACTAAATGTATAATTGTGTGGGCAGAGCAAATTAAAGCATAAATACCCAGTGACATATGGTAGGCCATTAAAAGGATAGTAAAGTCACAATTAAACTTTCATGATTCAGATAGGGCATGCAATTTTAAACAGCTTGGTGGTGAACCTTGGCAGTCCAGATGCTTCAGAACTACATTTCCCATGATGCTCGATTGAATTGCAGAGCACCTAAAACATCAGGGGAAATGTAGTTCTGAAACATCTGGAGTGCCAAAGTTCACCATCACTGCCCTAGACTGATCTGACTAGGATAATTGGCAAGGCCTATTCTCACGTGATTGGCTGAGGAAAAAGAGACGGCTTTGCACAAGCATCTGCCCGTGCAATGTTAAAAATGGGCAGCAAGAACTACCCACAAGTTGCGATCCTGGGAGGACAAGCCCACTAGATATGTTCTTGTCCGTCCAGACAATGATAAATCTGCCTCTAAGAATATTAATTTACTAAAACAAAGATTAGTAAAACCTTGCATTAGAATAAACACTGTCAATCTACAGAACAAAACATACTGGTCGCTATATTTTTTGTCTTTGAGAGTTAAAAACTCAATAAACAGCTGTTCTATAAGCATATATTTTCATATGAGCAAAGCCTTGAACACACATTCACACACTTTCACACACGTATACATTTCAAATAAAAGGTAAAAAAAAATATATATAATTTTAAAACTCACAATACCCTGTACTAGAACACAGTTATAAAAATGAAGCACCAGAAGGAATCTTGGCACCCATAAGAGCTTACCCTGTAATCAATAATGGTAGACAAATATTGCCTCATATATTGCTAATAATTTCACCTTGTTGGCATTGTGTTATTAAATATTCTTAAGTAGCATAGCTATACGTACAATGATTACTTCTATAGTAGTAAACACTGAGAGAACTTTTTTTTATCTCCTAATGCATCTACATAAAAATTAAAAACTATATTTTTTCTTTATGCTCAGGTATCCATCATACGTAAATTTCTCACCAATGAACAGCAGAATGTGTAAAGGCTGGCCAATATTTAAAAAAAAAAAATGCCTGAAATTTAGTTCTAATTGCCCAGCTTTTGACTCATGCAACATTTCTTTGTGTTGAAAGCAACACGGTGATTTATCCTCATTATTGTGTAAATAGGTTTCGGCAGTTCTCAGTAAATAAAACAAAGACTGACAGGAGGAGTAGAGGGAATTTGCTTTCCTACCAATTAGAGTAGCCTAAGGCAGTACTTTTAAGTGGAGATAAATCCAGCAAATCACTAAAATGATCCTGTCACATGCACCAAATATTAAAATTGCACAGCGGCGCACTTCATATAGTTTGCTTTGGTTTAATGAGTTGGGGTGGGCTTCGTCATGAGGTTTACGTCTCACAGTTGGGGACTGTTGATTGACAGTGGAGTTCATGCCCAACTGCAGCTTTCTAACCAGTAGGACCAGATGGAAAATCACAATTCATGTTTAATATGCAGTTTTTAAGCTAACGAAAATTCCCAAATTGTCTTTTCACCTCCTACCTGTAAAATTCCTTCCGATAAAATATGCAAAGTATATATCGTATTACCAAAGGCTAATTTTTTTCTGCCTTCCAATAAGTTATTAAAATTATAATAAAAATGTATAGAGCCATATTATGAGCATAAAAAAGGACGGCGGATATTCTGGTGTTGCTGCCATCTTTTTTTTTTTTTTTTTAAACATGCAACTTTATGATAAAAAAGCACAGTACAACTAGGGATATTTATGGGTATATGCCAGTTCCAGAGGCTCAAATCTCAGTGCTGCTTGTCAGTTCCTAAAACCTATTTACAGAAGTAAAAATACAACAAAAAGATATTCTTAAAGGGACACTGTACCCAAAAAATTTCTTTCGTGATTCAGATTGAGCATGAAATTTTAAGCAACTTTCTAATTTACTCCTATTATCAATTTTTTTTTCATTCTCTTAGTATCTTTATTTGAAATGCAAGAATGTAAGTTTAGATGCCGGCCCATTTTTGGTGAACAACCTGGGTTGTCCTTGCTGATTGGTGGATAAATTCATCCACCAATAAAAAAGTGCTGTCCAGAGTACTGAAGCAAAAAAAGCTTAGATGCCTTCTTTTTCAAATAATGATAGCAAGAGAACGAATAAAAATTGATAATAGGAGTAAATTAGAAAGTTGCTTAAAATTGCATGCTCTTTCGGAATTACAAAAGAAAAAAAATTGGGTTCAGTGTCCCTTTAAACCCTGATGAGCTGTGGGGTCTTGGGGTCTAGAGCAGGAAAGCAATGAGTTTGCTGTCAAAATGTTGACACTGGCGCCATTAAAAATTGCACATTATAAATGCTACATTTAAAATATGTCTGTTGTGATTTCAGTGACATTCTACATATTGTGAAATTAGGGTTGGTTGTTGGTCTAAACCCATTGGATGCCAAGGAGGTAAAAATACTGCATCAAGTGTGTTAAAATCTGATCACACAACATTTATGCATGCTTGAAAAGTCAAGTTCAGTATTTCAGCAGCACTTTTAAGTCAATTGTAAGAAAATAGTAAACCAGATACAGTGTACTATGTAAATAATGTCTATACATAAAGGGATTAAACTCATAGGTGAAGTTGTGCAGCCATTGCCGCTCCCAGGCAGAACATGGCCAGCGAACCAATCGGTGGAGTCCTGCTCTCGGGTACCAAGGCTTATGGCTTCCGAGCAGGAATTTATGTGTTTAACTCCTTTGTGGGGGTTAAACACACGTTTAGCTAGGATCAGTAATGCAAAATGATGGATTAGAGTGTGTCATTATTGTATTGCTCTAAAGTAATCTACTACTTTATATATCAGTCTGAAACAGCATATCATGTGCATTTTTTTTATATAAATAAATCTGATACAAATTGAATATTTAGCACTAAAATTATGAATTCCTGGTTAGCTTTATGCATGTATTTGGGTACTAAAAATGAAGCCTTCATGCTTCAGATAGAACATGCAATTTTAAAAGACTTCAATGTACGTCTTTTTGTTCCAAATTGACTTTGTTCTCTTGTTATCCTATGTTAAAATGCATATCTGGACATGCTCATATGCAGCAAGCTGGGGGTTGGTGACTACACACATGCCTCTTGTCACTGGCTCACCAGATGTATTCAGCTAGCTCCCAGTCGTGCATTGCTGCTCTGGAGCTGTTTTAACTTTGCATAGATTAAACACATAATTATATGCAGGCAGTGGTGCAATAATACATTATTTAAAACATTTCTTATTGCATATTTATGTCCCTTTAAACATAAAGCAATGTATTAACAACTTGGCTGCCAGAGGCAAGCGCAACATATTTTGTTGCAATGTGTTGCAGCTCTCCCTGGAAGTCAAGGGGTTAAGCATAGGCTATAATGAGGTTGTAATAATAAACCGAAATAGACCAGTCTTACAGAGCACAGCTGTGAGGACTCTGTATTGTGAAGGCTTAACGTATCCTATTTTAAACAATTACCTTTTTCTTTCTGCCACAGCCAAGTTTTACACAGTGACATTTATACTTCATATATTGAACAGTGATTGTTACCTTGTTACAGCATTTTTGTGCGATGCTTTATGAGGGTGCAACTAAATTTGTGACAGGAACCCAAGTAACCTGATACCCTGGGTCAGTAATGTATTAAAACAAAACAAGACACACATGCTTCTGCACAGCAAGAAATCATGCAGGAATGAAAACCTCAGACAGGGTAAGATAAAGAAAAAAATACCTAACAGCTGCAATTATAGCCCTGGTTATATGAGTCAATCCATTACTGCATAGGGGCTTGACAAATTACCATACATGCCAAAATAGAACAACTATAATGGTGAAGTAATTTAGCCTCATATTGGACAGTTTGGAAGTTACTGTACATAGATTTATGGGTAACAGCCTAGTTCATTCAGAAATTCATGCCATGCGCCGCCGTAACATCAGGAAGCATTTAAAACGCAAATGTGGTTTTCTCATAGACGATAATTGGAAAGTCCATTTAAAAAAAAAAAAAAAAAGTGTTGTATTATAGATAAAATTATTGGAGTGTAAACCCCATGTTTAAATTAGTATACTAGTAATTTATCTATATGATATATATACATAGATCCTAATTCACACATGGTTAGGTTCGATGTTTTTGTTTTAAAATTAATAAATGTACAAATTAAGTGTAGTTTCCCACTAATAGATTAAAGTGATGTTGTAGTATAAAATTAAAATACTACATTTTGTTAAAGAATAGCGGTTAAACACATAGTAGAATAAACTGTTTTGTAAAAATAGAGTAGTATATTTATTCAGTAACCATGTAATTTCCTGCACCTACAAAAAAAAAAAATAGGGAAAAAAAACATTACTGGGTGCCGCCCCTTCCTGCAGATGTCAGAGGTCATGTTGCCAAAGACACCACAGACAATCATTGGCTGCTATTGAGTATCTTTAGGAGTAGGGAAACACCATGTACATTTATTTTCTCTAACTTTTTAGTAGATACATTGTACAAATTAGCAGTTTATTTAACAGATTAATTCTGGACCCTTATATTTATTTATTTAAACAGACCAGAGAATACCACTAGCCATGTCTACATTATATTTTATCGCTATTTCTATCTCTTTGAACATCTCTCTTAAAAAGATCTATTTACCATTATAAGACTACAAACTTAGGTACAAACATGGCGTACACCAGTACCGAGGAGTGCTCCATAGTGTCAGGGTGCCAGGAATCAGACTGAGACGAGAATTGAAAAAATAATCACACCTTTATTCATAGCAAAAAATAATAAAAAGTCCACAAGTCAAATAATAAGTCAGGAGTCAAAACCAGAGCTGGTAGTCAGACGAGCCGAGTCAGGAGCCAAAGCGAATAGTCAGACAAGCCGGAATCAGGAACAAGGAAAACAGCAGAGTCAGGAACAAGCCAGGGATCAGGAACCAGGAAGGGCATCAGGCAACCAGGTAATAAACAGGAACTCTCACAAACAGGTCTGAGACAACGCAAAGGCAAAGCATACTGAACAAAGGCCCTTTAAATAACAAGTGATGACATCACAATTCGGAGACTGCATCCTGTCTCACATGGATGATGCACACCAGTCTGGCCATAAAAGGAAGTGTAGGAAATGAGCAGCATCCCCCACAATGCACCATAGTCAGGAAGAGAGGTGAGTAAAATGGCTGCCAGCAACACACGGCAAACAACAGGGAAAAAACCCTGACACATAGCTGACCACAAAATTAAACAAAACAATAAAAAGCAACTAACAGTGCAATGAAGTACAGAATCTACATTCATACAGCAATACCAAGGTATTATACTTGCTACTGTTGCCTTGCTTTGAAGCTGGTTATTTCAACTTTGATGCTGGCAGGAAGTCAAACAGAGAATGATTGACTGATTGCTCACTGGCCAATCAGCAGATGTCCTCCTTTTTATTGGTGGACAGAGAAAATACGTCACACAAAAAAAATATTCTCAGTACGTGAACATCTATTTTAGATGCAGCACATAATAAAAATGTATTTAAAAAAAGGTACTTTTATGTTTCGTTATGTTCTTTTTAATGCCATATAATTCTGAGACTGTCTTTTCATTTCATAACAAAAAAATGCTTTGGGTATTTGAGGTAGACAAGGCAATCACATAGTTATCACATTTTGTACAATTCTTGAAATTCTCTTATTTTAGGGCAGCACCATAAATTCATCTTATTGAACAACACAGCTCAATGTACATTTGAGGTTTGGCCACTATTGTATTTCCTCTAAGAACTTTAACACAGATGTTATCTCCCAATATACTCAAAGACTTCAATGAGGGTTTTTGGTGATAAACTCTCTGATAAGCTTTTCACATGTAACATAATAAGGGCTTTTGTTCTCCTAAAGCAGTTTGGCTATAATAAAATAAGAGAATATTTATTACTTAAAGGGATATGATACTAAACTTGTGTTTGTTGCATAAAAAAAAGAATATTTCAAAACACATCACAGATTTGTTTTGATTTTAAATAGTTTTTTTTCAATGCTGAATAAACATTTGAGTTGTCACTCAATTACTCTTCTTGTTAGTTTCACTTTAAATATAAACAGCTTTATTTAATGTTTTTTTCACACAAAAATAATAACAAATTAAAAAATTATATATATATATATATATATATATATATATATATATATATATATATATATATATATATATAATAAAATGAATATGTTTATCTGTTACTCTGTCATATACATTAGTGTTTTTCAACCAGTGTGCCGTGGCACACTAGTGTGCCGTGAGAGATCCTCAGGTGTGCCATGGCAGACTGACAACAGTGTGACATATTTTTTAAACTTTGCTTGTTTTTTACTCCCAGTGCAGGGGTAGTTTGTAGGAGGCATGGCATAACAGCACAATACATACAGTATGTGTGTGTTTGTGTGTATGTGTTTATATATATGCTGTATTAGGCTACAATGTGTGATTTTTTAAAAAAATTTGGGATGGTGGTGTGCCACAGGATTTTTTAATGTAAAAAAGTGTGACACGGCAAAAAAAAGGGTTAAAAATCACTGATATACATGGTAAACATTTTAGTATGACGTCCCTTTAAAGCTATATAGAAGTATTCTCATTCTCAGTAGATTTTGAGTAATATTTATCTGACTTACAAAATTACAAGGATTTTAGTGATGACAGAATGAGTGCATCTTTTTAAAATGAATTTGTTTTTAATTAACTATACCAATTGTACGAATCAGTAACACTGTTCGCCCATCTCTATTAATATGTGAATGTAAAAAAATAATATGAGATTAAAGCTTTTGCTTACTAGAATAGATGACCATAACATCATCGGAATATAAATGCATCCTTAGAATATGAACAATTTGCTGCCAAATACAAACAACATTTCCCCAGATTATATTTTACAATGTATTAACTGTCAAGAGTACTTTTAACAAATATAGACAAACAAGTCAGTAGCAATCAATAGAGTGTGACAGTTGATTTTAAAATGTAATATAAGCAAAAAAAGAAATGACCAGGGTATCAACTCTGAAAGAAAAAATAGTTTTGTAGTTGATTTTTGTGCTAAATTTAATAAATCTAAGAATTTCTTTGAATAATCTTTGGAACAAGATAATAATATTGTACTGCTTGTCTCCCACATTTTTCATAATATTACTTATGTAAAATGGTTATTAGCACAGCAATTGAAAGGAATTAAACTGTCACCCATTATTCTATTAGTGGGCAGACTAGTACATACAAAAAAAGTCATATGTCACAGGTTTTGCAAATAGTACATTTATTCCAAAGCAATAGTACATTTTTTCTAAAGCCTTATGATATAACTTGATCTCCAAAGTACAAGCTGTCATTGTCAGTGTCAAAATGGCTTTACGGCGAAAAGGCATGCGTGTCATTTGAAGTAAAATATATAATTTAATTTAAAAACAACTTGCCACCTTAGAGGATGGTGAGAAACTAAAAAAACGTAGGTCTAGATTACAAATTGAGTGCCAAGATGCAAGTGTTATGGAGCGTTAACCTCACGCTGGCGCACAATCCATAACACTTGCATTTTTGCACTGCTAAATAGATGGTTAAAATGTATTACACAAGAGTTACTATGGTGCACACAACAGTAATTCCTGTCACATAGCACAAACACATAAAGTATATGTAGAATGATAATTTACCTCAGAACTGCACTAAAATAATAAAAAAAAATTACAAAGCTGCCCTAGCACAAAACTTTTGCTTAGTTAGTTATTTACTATGATGTTTTCATTGTAGTTTAATCAAACTTTCCATCTTGTAATACAGTTGAAATAAACCCACTATAACCCCTTTACGCCTGCCATTGAAAGAATAGGATGCGTTATATTTATTGGGCGTCTTAAAGTGACAAGTGCAAATTTAAAGCACTATTCATTATCAACAGCACTCAACTTGTAATCTACCCCATACTGTTTAAATACCTTTAATATTTGTAGCGTGCTAATACAGTGTTAAAGGGACATCGAACTCAATATTTCATCTTCATCTAAAATGTTTAGTTAACTAATAACATTGCGGTTTACATTCATCATTTCCCATAGCATTTTTTTTATAATACAGGTGGCCCTCGTTTTACAACGGTTCAATTTACACTGTTTCATAATAACAACCTTTTTTTCCAATCATGTGACTGCTATTGAAAAGCATTGAGAAGCAGTGCATTTATTAAAATAGCCAGTAGGTGGAGCTGTCTGCTTGTGTTGCAGCAAAGCCAAGCAAGCTGAAATTAAACAGTTTAACCAGACCTGAGCTATCAAGCAGATTTCAAATGAACAAGATCTTCCTGTCTATAAATCAGTCCAGATTGAAATGCATAGAAAGAACTGTTTGCAGAAAAATGCAAGTGAAGGCTGTGTCGTGTGATTATTTTATTAGGTTTATAATGCTATTTAGCAAATGTTTTTGTTCATTTAACTTAGTTTAATTATTTATTCTGTGTTGTGTGATTATTTTATTAGGTTTATAATGCTGTTTAGCATTTAACCCCTTAACGACCAAGGACTTACGCCATACGTCCTCAAAAAAAAAAATAGAGTTAATGACCGAGGACGTGTGGCGTACGTCCTTGGTCTGGAAAGCAGCTGTAAGCGATCCTGCTTGCTTCCAGCTGCTTTCCGGTTATTGCAGTGATGCCTCGATATCGAGGCATCCTGCAATAACCCCCCTTGGCCATCCGATGCAGAGAGAGCCACTCTGTGGCCCTCTCTGCACCAGACATCGGTGGCCGGTATCGTTGGTGGGTGGGAGCAAGTCTGGGAGGCGGGTGGGCGGCCATCGATGTGCCGAGTGGAGTGCGGGCGGAATCGGGGGCGGGACAGACAGGAGCGTGCACGGGAGCGCGCGCGTGCACGGGGGGCGGCGGGCGGGCGCGTGCACGGGGCGGGAGCGGGAGGGAAGCACGGGGCGGGAGCGGGAGGGAACCGCTACAGTGCAGAAAAACAAAGTTAATAAAAGTAAAAAAAAAACATTTAAAAAAAAAATTAAATAATCATCTAAGGTATCTGGAAGGGGTGGGCGGTTGGTCTTGGGGGGGGAGCTACACTACAGAAAAGGGCAATTAAAAAAAAAAAAACATACTTTTTTTTACTAAACTGGGTACTGGCAGACAGCTGCCAGTACCCAAGATGGCGCCCATTAAGACAGAGGGGGAGGGTTAGAGAGCTGTTTGGTGGGGGATCAGTGAGGTTGGGGGCTAAGGGGGGATCCTACACAGCAGCATATGTAAATATGCTAAAAAAAAAACAAAAAAAACCCCAAATATAGCTTTTATTTTAGTACTGGCAGAGTTTCTGCCAGTACTTAAGATGGCGGGGACAATTCTGGGGTGGGGGAGGGAAGAGAGCTGTTTGGGAGGGATCAGGGGGTCTGATGTTTCAGGTGGGAGGCTGAGCTCTACACTAAAGCTAAAATTAACCCTGCAAGCTCCCTACAAGCTACGTAATTAACCCCATCACTGCTAGCCATAATAGACGTGTGATGCGCAGCAGCATTTGGCGGCCTTCTAATTACAAAAAAGCAATGCCAAAGCCATACATGTCTGCTATTTATGAACAAAGGGGATCCCAGAGAAGCATTTACAATCATTTGTGCCATAATTGCACAAGCTGTTTGTAAATAATTTCAGTGAGAAACCTAAAATTGTGAAAAAAATGTAAAGTTTTTTTTAATTTGATCGCATTTGGCGGTGAAATGGTGGCATGAAATATACCACAATTGGCCTAGATCAATACTTGGTGTTGTCTACTACACTACACTAAAGCTAAAATTACCTCTAAAAGCTCCCTAAATGCTCCCTAATTAACCCCTTCACTGCTGGGCATAATACACGTGTATTGCGCAGTGGCATTTAGCAGCCTTCTAATTGCTAAAAAGCAACGCCAAAGCCATATATGTCTGCTATTTCTGAACAAAGGGGATCCCAAAGAAGAGTTTACAACCATTTAAGCCATAATTGCACAAGCTGTTTGTAAATAATTTAAGTGAGAAACCAAAAGTTTGTGAAAAAATTAGTGAAAAAGTGAACGATTTTTTGTATTTAATCGCATTTGGCGGCGAAATGATGGAATGAAATATACCAAAATGGGCCTAGATCAATACTTTGGGATGTCTACTAAAAAATATATATATATACATGTCAATGGATATTCAGAGATTCCTGAAAGATATCAGTGTTCTAATGTAACTAGCGCTAATTTTGAAAAATAATGGTTTGGAAATAGCAAAGTGCTACTTGTATTTATGGCCCTATAACTTACAAAAAAAAGCAAAGAAGATGTAAACATTGGGTATTTCTAAACTCAGGACAAAATTTAGAAACTATTTAGCATGGGTGTTTTTTGGTGGTTGTAGATGTGTAACAGATTTTGGGGGTCAAAGTTAGAAAAAGTGTGTTTTTTTCAATTTTTTCCTCATATTTTATAATTGTTTTTATAGTAAATTATAAGATATGATGAAAATAATGGTATCTTTAGAAAGTCCATTTAATGGCGAGAAAAACGGTATATAATATGTGTGGGTACAGTAAATGAGTAAGAGGAAAATTACAGCTAAACACAAACACTGCAGAAATGTAAAAATAGCCTTAGTCCCATACGGACAGAAAATGGAAAAGTGCTGTGGTCATTAAGGGATTAAAGTCTTCATTTCAAAGCTTTAAAAATAATGTATTAGGTGTTACTTATGACAATTTTGAGAGGGGCCTGGAACCTATCTCCCTCACTTCCTATTGACTTATATTATAAACTGGGTTTCAATTTACAACGGTTTCGATTTACAACCATTCCTTCTGGAACCTAACCCCGGCGTAAACTGAGGGCTACCTGTATTTGTTTTGCAATGCAGTGCTTAAAGGGACAGTAAAGTAAAATTTACACTTTCGTGATTCGGATAGAGCATGTATTTTAAACAACTTTCCAATTTTCTTCTATCACAAAATTTCTTATTTTATCTTGGAATACTTTGTTGAAGATTAAACCTAGGTGGGCTCATAGGACTTCAGAGCGTGCATGTGCAAACACTACTTCTATAGACTGCTAAAGACACGTGCATGCTCCTAAAATTGTATGAGCCCACCTAGATTTACTTTTCAACAAATAATACTTAAGAACAAAGAGCAAATTTGATAATAGAAGTAAATTGGAAAGTTGTTTAAAATGGCATGCTCCATCTAGACCATGAAAGTTTAATTTTGACTTTACTGTCCCTTTAATAACTAATACATGCTATTAATTGAATGCCCCTTGAATACATTTACAGAAGTTGAACTACTAGAAAATATTTCAGCAGCTTATTATAAAAATTACTTTGGTGTTCTACAACATAAAACTTGGGCCAAAGGCATTTGGCTTGAAGCTCATAGGATATGGACCCAATAGTAATATCCTGGAAGGCAAAGTAATATTAGAAATGGAAGGAATTAGAAATCTGGGAGGGAGAGATGTTTCTGGGCCATGAAAGGGTCTAATAAAAAATAAAAAAAAAGTCCCTTCCTGCCACTGTGGCCTCAATATTTTTTAAATGTATGTGTTGATTTAACTGATGCACACATCATATTATGTTATGATCATGAACAGTCTGCGGGGTAAGATCCTGCACATATCTACAATATGACCTAACCTACAAACAGACCCCCACAGTGTGTTCAACGTGGTCACTTGATATCATGTGTAGGGATCAGTTCTCACTCTACAGCTATAATGACCTCAGCTGTAGCCAGCAAACATGCACTTTTATATATTGTAAGATACACTGTAATATTTTTACCTCAAGAACTCAGTATGCAGTATAATTTGTGATGAGGTACAAATAATTCTGTGGCTCTTGAATACATATAATCAGTCACTATGTTATGTACATGGAAAATACTTCCAGAAGAAGTGGTATAAACATATATATATATATATATATATATATATATATATATATATATATATATATATATATATATATACACAGTATATATATATATATATATATATATATATATATATATATATATATATATTGTATTACTTTTGCTACCAATAAAAGTTACTAGGAAATAAAGCTCCCCACAGCTATGCTTTTTTTTAATAAAGTTTTTTTTTATTAGAAGATGAAGAGGGGGTTCAGTTGTGAAATGGATGTAATGTGACATCCCAACGCATTTCAAAACACAAAAAGAGTGACCAGAAAATCTAATGATGGAACCAGCCACAGTTCAAACTTATTCATACTTCTCACTTATGACATAATTGATTTTCCTTCAGCGTGCTCAAGTACACAGGCTTGTCTTCCTTCTTTTTTCACTGTGGTAATAGCTAATGCTTATAGCCTTGGCCTGTCTGAGAATAGCAAGACGTTGACATGTAGAAGAACAACTGAAATGAATACAGATGAAATTTGAAAGTGCAATTTTCCTTCTGTCAATCACCTTTTACAGATGCAAGTTAGCCACCAATCAAATATATCCTTGGTGAGGTTATATTTATATGCCCCTTTTCTTTTTGAAACGCACACTGGGTTTTGAATCCAGCTTTTACTTCTAAAAGTTTTTGATCTCCATGTATACTTGTATTTCTAGCCATGCTTTGAGATATTTCTCGTCTTTTCAAATTTCTACACAGCCTTAAAATAAACTAGTGTCTAGTAAAAAAGGAATTTTATAGGGGCAGCATTTATTCTTATTATTATGGGGCAAACAGATCATTTTCTCGAGTCTTACTTCAGTAGAAAATAAATGGTATTTCTGATATTAATAATTTATGGTCACCAAAACCCATTCTGGCCATAGCCTTGAGATGTTTCAAAATACAGCCAATTAAGGTTTATTTAATTATTAAGGTTGAATAAATAACAGCGAAACATGTTAAAAATCTTTCAGTTTCAGTCAATCATAATAAAAAATTAATGAGACTGGATAGAGAGCCATAAAAAACTGATAGGTTGCAATCTTGAATTATAAATTGGTATTGATTTTTTCTTTGCAATAACACTCTCAGGTAATCGTATGTTGCCACATGTAAAGTGCACTTTCCTGGCTGAAACTAATATTAACTATCAAATATATATGAGATGAAGACATTTATGACACTTAAGATTTCACAAACAAAAAGCAAAAAATACAATTTGTGCAATAATAGCATCTTTGAAAACAGAATCCTAGGGTGTTTATGGGAGCAGAAACATATCCAACTGTGCCGTGAATTTGTAAGAAATAGTTACCTTATTCTTCTGGTGACATTTCCTCTCTGATATGTTACCTTGTTAGTATCGTTAAGAAAAACATAAATATTTTTTATTATTTGTAAAGCTCATCCTGTCTTGCTTAATAGACAGGCCACATGGAGTTAAAGCCATATTATATAGGCTAGTGCAGAAGTGATCACTCAAAAAACGAAATCACATCTTTTATACTGCCAGGCTTTATTAATTCTAAACCCTTAAGAAATAGTGAAGGGATTTCCAAGCCTTCTGTTTATTGAAGTAACATGGAGACAAATAAGACATTTCCCTAGGCTAGCTCAGATAAAATGGACAATTACTATTGGCATTCTGCGTGTAAATATTTAACACTTCACTGCTATTTTGCACCTAAATACCCATTCAATGTTGCTACAAGTCTGGACACCATTTCCCAATAGGGTTACCCAATTCTTTTATTTATTTTTTCCTTTGGTGTTTATTGGATTACTGTTAACACAAATCGTGTTCTAAACAAAACTGGATGGGGAGTTCATTTAACCCATTTACTGCTGCGTGTTGTAATCTAACTAGCGGGAATTTACCTGTAATGAACTGAAGCTAGGGTACTCAGTATCTCGCTAAGTCAACACCAAAATATGCTTCTGATCATACTTCCTTTAAAACTCTCTAAAAGGCCATGTTGTTGTTTTTTTTATTTGTTTCAAAAATTATATTTCCCAATTTGCAGATATTTTGTTTACATTGGATAATTTCAACATATTATGACTATAACAAAACACCACTAAAACTTAGTGAAATCTTTTCAGGAGGGATCATTTTAATTTTATTGAAGCTGAACCTAGGAGCCAACCAGAATACTGAGGAGCCAGCCATATATCAAATGGATATAAATAAAACAATACAAATATTAGGGAGCCAGAACTAGAATTTTAAATAATGCATGAATAAAATATATATTTTAATTGATTAACGCGCTACCCAACCTTTTTTTTTGTTCTTCTATAATTTTAGGAGCCATTGCTTACTGGTTCTTAGGATTAGCCAAAACCTATTCCAAAAAAAATTCAAAAACACCTGAATGTATCTTGATATTCCTGCCAATATTTCCATGGGCACTTTTCTAATAATTCATCAAATTAAGTATTGTGTTGGGGGTGAACAATAATTACATAATTTTCCCATTAATTTAATATTATGTACAGCAGATTTTAGACCTGCTAGAAACACAACGGTAGTCTAATATACTTTCTTCATGTCAAAAGTACAGGTACAGTTCATTTCTCAGATAAAATTAGTTTGCAAATATACTATTGACTGTCTAAAGCTTGTTTGTTCAACGGCTATCTCCAAGTTACATGTTCGTCGTCTACGTGACAAAGCACTAGCAACGGGGAGCTCTTAATTTCTCAAGAGTGTTAGAACTCTCTACAATCTCCCCTGTGTTTTCAGTTATAGAGGTAACCATAGGATTTAGGCTGCTTTACAAGTGAAGGAGATTGTGTAGCAAATAAAAAAAAAACAAGTCTCGCAATTACAATGGCCTATTGTTAATTGAACAGATCATGATGGTATGGCCCTAAACTAAAACATTTTGGGCAAATTCTACATTTAAAATGAATACACCAATCATATAAATTCAAAAACGTTCTAACTTTCTAGAATCGATTTGGATGATTTTAACTTATTTATATTAAACAGAATGAAATACTTTGAATTAAAATCCAGAGGTTAGCTACGGACACTGCTGAACCAATAATAATCAATAAAAACTAAAATTGACTCAAGATGAATAGTTTGCCATTTCCTAAGATGGGAGGCATGGTAACCTTGCCAATCCCCTAGTAGGTGTTTTGTGAATGTACTAAAATTTTAAGTCTGCCTGTCTTGAAAATGTTACTGTTGGGTTTTATCCATCCCTTAACACTTTGCACTAAGATCCCTGTTCCAAAACCCTTCAGTCTTAAAGCTGACCTTTGTGCTCTGGAAACAATTACTTCTAGAAAGCCTGTCAATATCATTATTTTTACAAGAAATCAATATGATTCACAAAGTTAATGGGGGGATTCAGGCAGCAAGCGTTTACCTTCTTACTGTCAGTGGTGCAGCGGGCTGTGCTGTGGCACAGATGACAGATTCGGCTAGACACCAGGCAGACAGTAAGCAATGGGTGTTAAAAAGAAATAGCCTGCAAGCAGGCGTGGAAAACGTCACTTCTGCAAGCATCTATAGTATGCTCTAATGAGCCAAGGAATGTCAGAATGTTGTAGACTCTGCTCTAGAACCACAAGTAAACAAAAATGGATAATAAAATGCTGGAATGTCAAAAAAGAGGGTTAAAATACATTGTAGCCGCTATATGAGAAATGCATGGAGATGTATTCCAAAGTTTTACAAAAAGCACATGATAAACCATTTTATTTTTCAGATATTTACAAAGCCTTAGCTTTTTAGGCAATGTATTGTAAAACAATATTCCAATATCAGCTATATTAAAGGGTCATCTAATGCAAAAATATTAATGCTCTAAATCATTAAAGCATGTCATATTTTTTCATTAGTGCTTCTAGCTAAATATGTGGCCAATTAAAAAAAAAAGCTTATCTAATGACTTATCTATCAAAGTCCCCATAAAATTAAAAGGGACAGTTTACCCAAAGACTATAGGGCTGATTTATCAATTGGCCCTGATGCCCCTGTTTCCGCGTGAGCCTGTCTTAAGACAGCTGCTCCTTAACTGGTCTGCCTGCTCTGAGACTGCAGACATCAATCCCCCTGATCTTATACGATCGGGCTGATTGACACACCCTGCTAGCGGCCGGAATCGGCAGGGGGCGTCATTGCACAAGCAGTTCACAAGAACTGCTTGTGTAATGATAAATGCCGACAGCATAAATGCCGACAGCATAAATGCCGACAGCGTAGGCATTCATCGATGTCTGTCTGACATGATCCGCTGAGCGGATCATGTTGGACAGACCAATGATAAATCAGTCCCTATCTCTTCTTTAATTTGTTCCGAATTATCCATTTTACCTGCTGGAGTGTATTAAATTTTTTACAAAATAGCTCCTTATCCTTTATATTAGAATTTGAAATAGCTGATTTAGCCTGCAGTATCGCTGCCTATATTGAAAGTTTCTAGGTATAGGCTATTGAGCAACTATGTAAACACAGTCAGCAGAAGAAATTACACTCACAGTGGGAGGTAGACTATATAAAGTTCTATAATTTTCATTTTCAATTGTTCTTTCTAAGTATTGCACAGAGACAGAGATAAGAAAGGGAAGCATTTGAGTAATAAGATAACTAGATCTTGTCTGTCAGCAAGCCAAGCCTATTTTGATAGGATGTGGTTTCAAATAGCAAATCCAGCTATTTATTTTGCAAAAAGAAGCATAAATGAGCAATATCTTATACATTTTATATGCTGCAGCTGGTATAAACAAGTCATGGGGACTACATTCAGGGAACAACAATTTTACAGTGAACTATCCCGTTAATGTTGACTTTTGTAGAAAAATAATAAGATAAACTTTTCTACAGGATTGTGTTGCGCTGATAATGCACAACTGATGCTCCTTATTGACTAGGTGGCTGTGTTTATCACAGAAGCTATGATGTTAGTGTCTTCCGAGATGGACTTTAACTAAGTGCTTAACCAGTTGGCATGGGTTAAATGCATAGTAAACTATCATTTGCAATATAACAATAATATCTAACAATCTTTTTTTTCCCCTCCAATTCTCCCCAATGGGAAAAATAATATTTTAACTAATAACTCATTAAATGAAATCCATTATTCAATTTGGGCAACGGTTATACAGTTCCTAATTTTATATAAATATGTATCTATTTGTGCAAATATTAAAATTGGTCTTATTTAAAAAAAACAACAACATATATATATATATATATATATATATATATATAAAATACATAATGTTTTTCTTTGCTGCAAACTAATTTAATAAACATGAAACACACAGTATTAAAATGTTATATTTATAGGTTTACAAAATTAGTTTTTTTAAAGGGACAGTCTAGTATAAATTAAACTTTCATTATTCAGATAGGACTTTTAATTTTAATCGACTTTCCAATTTACTTTTATCATCAAATTTGCTTTTTTCTCTTGGTATTCTTAGTTTAAACTAAACATAGGTAGGCTCATATGCTAATTTCTAAGCCTTTGAGGGCTGCCTCTTATCACATGCTTTTTACATTCCTTTTCAACACAAAGAGACAGAAAGTACACGTGGGCCATATAGATAACACTCGCCTAGATTACGGGTTTTGCCGGTAAAGACCTGCGGGGCTAACAAGCCTTTTTTTTTCCAGCGCTCCGTTAAGCCAACGCTGGTATTACAAGTTTTCTGAATGGCTACGTTCAGGCACAGGGGGTTATTTAAGATCTAGCACAAAACAATGCTAATTGCAAGACAATAGATAATAAACAGTCACAGTCATGTGATCAGGGGGCTGGAAGAAGGTTCCTAGATACAAGGTAATCACAGAGGTAAAAAATATATTAATATAACTGTGTTGGTTATGCAAAACTGAGGAATGGGTAATAAAGGGATTATCTATCTTTTAAACAATAACAATTCTATGGTAGACTGTCCCTTTAACTATGACCTCTTTGAATATTTGTATCAATAGATACATATTTATATAAAAGTAGGGACTTCATAGCTGTTATCCTAATTGAATAATGGATTGCATTTAACATGTTATTAGCAAAAATATTATTAATATATAGCAGAAGCAAGATTTCTGCACTCACTGGATATTCAAAATCAAAGTGGTTTATTATATGTGTAATGTTTCTGGGTATTTCCCCTTCCTCAGACAAAGTGGTTTGGGTGAATACCACAAAATGTCACACATATAATAAACCACTTTGATTTTGAAAATCCAGTGAGTGTGGACATCTTGTTTCTGTTATGTATTACCCAAGCCCAGCACCCCTGGTAGTTAAACATCCTTAGCTTGTGAGTGCTCACCTAAGGGATTGTATATGTATTTTTCTAAAATGACCACAGTTTAATTGTCACAGAATTTTAAAAAAAAAAGCAGATATGGTGTATCATTGCTTTAATCAAAGAATTATAAGCAGCTTTGTGAAGTATTTAGATTTTTTTGTTACAAAAAAAAACAATGATATTGTACAATACATAAGTCAATAGTACTATAAATCTGGCTACCAATCATTTGAATTGCTGGTTTTTATTTTGGTGCAAGCAACTCATAACTTTTTTAAATAAATTGTTTGTTGAATATCTGGTATCCTAATATGTATTGTACACTCAACTCTACCCTCACTCACATATTTCCCATATTATGTATCACAGTTCCCAGATGGTCTGCTGTGACAGGATGTATTATCAGGGCCAGCTATGAACTATATGATCACACAAACCATGGATGTGCCCTCAGCAGAGGGGGGAGGGTTATTTGGCCTACCACATGCACTTGAGCTATTTATCATCAGACACATTCTTGTCAATGCCATGGTTAGAGAGAAGTCTAGCCTTCTCATATTTTTGTTACACTTAAATTCAGATATCCGTTCAGTATAAATTCTAAGGGCTAATGAACAAACCAAAAGAGGATAACAATATAAACACAGGGATTTAATGCCGCCCTTTAAGAGCCACATATTTGCAAGGATCTCACTACCTACCAACATGACCATATGTTGGGTCACTAAGCTTCAGTAAATGTCATCATTAAGAAAAGAGATATATCATGCAATATTAAAGTCTTGACCCAGTTAAATATGCATTTAAAATGACAAAAATATACTTAGGTTCTGTTATTTTTTTTTCTTCTTGGCTTCTTCTGAAAGTTGCAGAACTGAAATGAAGCCAATATGGGAAAAGATTTCAAAGAAGGTAAGTGTACCTTTTTGCTTAGAAACAAATTGGGACATTTATGACCCTTTATATCCTGGCTATTCCATGGCCCTTGCGAATTAGAATTAAACAACTTGTTTAAATTGGGCAACGGTTATCCTTATTTTACTGTTTAGGGGTCTACAGCTTTAAAAAACAAACAAACATGTAACTGTGCTATCTGTTATTTTGATACGCTGTGAACAGTTATTCATTCGTAACTACCTCACCCAAATTGAAGTCATAGATGCTTTCAACATATGGTGGCATTTTAAAGATACTAAGAAAAATGTTGAAGCTTCAGTCGGTGTTATCAACACTCTGGAATTTACACTAGTGGTTTTACATCATTAGCCTCATCGTTCACAGCTTTTTGAGGCCTTAATGCAAACCACATGCAGAACCATGAATACTTACAAAGCCTGGTGAACAGCTGTCCCCTGATTGGCTACTGCAGGATGGGAAATACAAGATATTTAATGGTGGGGGCTGGAGAATAACAAACATACATCCTCCCTAGAAAGTAGTTCTGAAATATTTTCCATTTATTTTAGTTTTACAGAGATATAGCACGCTGCCTTACAAACCTACCACAACAATGTGAACATTTGCTTGACATAATAAAGACACTAGTATAATTTTCTGTTATATTGCCCTTACTATACATGGACAAGGATATATATATATTTTTGCGGTTCCCAGCTGATTTCACAATAGTGAACTCCATTTACGAATTATCTGACACATTTCTTGCAATTTTTCTGACAACAGTGCTCAGTGGAAATTCAAGGAACCTCTTTCCTGACAAGTAGAAATATCAATATTTGAATAAATTGTGGATTTTAAACTTCGCACTCTGATGCACCATGGCAAGAAAGACTGATTTTTTTTTATTTTTTTTTTCTTTCACTGGGTCTAATCCCCTGGAGTCTAAAGGGAGAAATCTGTGTGCAGCATTTCATTACAAGAAAGCTCTACTGAGTGACATTTCAAGCATACGTCTAAGTCGACCTGATGAAGTTTACTTCCTTCAAACAACAAATAGCAGCTTTGTATTATTTCCCCTTCTAGGGGGAAAAAGCAAAAGCATGATGTCTGCGCAAAAAAAAAAAAAAAAGCCGAAATGTTGATTCACAAATTGACAGGGCAATCTTTAAACAAATGTGTTTCTTGGGGGGAAAATACAGCTTTGTTCAAGCCGAGCATTTTTCTTGTGCTTGACAGTAACATTCCGAGGCTGATTAGAAAAGAACTTGTTAGGGTTTTTTGTCTCAGACACTCTGACTCCACTTTTTAACAAGCATGCAAAGAAAACAACATAAAGATAACAAAACATTGTTGTTAGTATCCATGAGTGTTACAGATGTCCATTGAGAAAGTGGTTTACAATAACATAAACAAATAAATACATATGTTACAGAGTATGGGACGGGGGTGAACATTTCTTATGGTTCTCAGATGCCAAGTGATTACGTTTTTAGCACTTCTGCTATATGAAAGCTCACAAGCAGCTGACATGAAATAAAATAGGAAGGCATGTTTCATTTTGTCTAATGCTGGATGCTAGGCTATATCAGAATATAAATAGGATTCTCATTGATGGTTTACGCAAAGCTGTATTAAGATAGTGACATAATTATATGAGTGCAACATGATGTTTAATGGGGGCATTCTATTATAATAATAAAAATACTCATAATGTATTATAGCATTGTATACCCATTGCTATGTGTTTAACCCCTGCAAATGGGTTAAACACATAGTTAAACTCACATACATGCTAGGGATGCTCCCTTGCCATTCTTAAAGGGACATGGCTGCTATGTGTTTATGCTGGTTCTCACTGTCCAACTGACTATATTTGTTCTGGATTACTAATGGAATGTAGATTCTTTTGCGGTAAAATAAAATGTTAGCAACAATCATTTTGTTTAATAATGAAATGTTCTAAATAAAATAGATCATTTTAATATTATAATAGAATCTCCTTGTAACTATAAGAAGTCCTGCAACCATCAACTAAACAGACAGTTTTACAAACATTAGTTTCCCGTCTAAAATACAGGTGGCCCTCGTTTTACAATGGTTCAATTTACACCATTTCAGAATAACAACCTTTTTTTTCAGTCATGTGACTGCTATTGAAAAGCATTGAGAAGCAGTGCATTTATTGAAATAGCCAGTAGGTGGAGCTGTCGGCTTGTGTTGCAGTAAAGCAAAGCAAGCTGAAATTAATCAGTTTAACCAGACCTGAGCTATCAAGCAGATTTCAAAGGAACAAGATCTTCCTGTCTATAAATCAGTCCAGATTGGAATGCATAGAAAGAACTGTTTGCAGAAAAATGCAAGTGAAGTCTGTGTTGTGTGATTATTTTATTAGGTTTATAATGCTGTTTAGCAAATGTTTTTGTTCATTTAACTTAGTTAAATTATATATTCTGTGTTGTGTGATTATTTTATTAGGTTTATAATGCTGTTTAGCATTTAAAGTCTTCATTTCAAAGCTTTAAAAATAATGTATTAGGTGTTACTTATGACAATTTTGAGAGGGGCCTGGAACCTATCTCCCTCACTTCCCATTGACTTACATTATAAACTGGGTTTCAATTTACAACGGTTTCGATTTACAACCATTCCTTCTGGAACCTAACCCCGGCGTAAACTGAGGGCTACCTGTATTTCTCTTTCGTAATACAATAGGTGATATCATTCCTAATACTGAGTATCTGTTCTAAACATATTCAGTACTACAGAACTAATGTCCATTATTCATATCCAAGAAATTTAGCAGATTTTTAACAAGATCTATATATTTCTGTAATACATTAACAGGAAGTATATTAACAGGAAGCATACTAACAGGAAGTATATTTAGATCGGAAATCAGTGGATTAAAATATAAAAAAAAAAATCCTAACTATAGAGGAGCATCCTATTTTGCTTTTGCAGAAACCCCTTCAATATATGCAGATTTTTCCACAAATGGTATTGCAATTTACATGTATATAATAGCTAGATGAAATGTATAAAAGTTTTTTTGTGCAATAATTAAGTTTCTGGTATGGTAAAACATAGCCCAACTTACCTATTACTTAGTCAAACAGTTGCCCTGTTTTTCATTTTTTTTTTTTCCTATTTCAGAATGTTCAATGTACCAATAATGCTCTGATGCATTTCACCCTTGACTGGATACAGTGAGATTGTTAATCAGGATTACTTGATTCAGTCAACACAGATTTCAATAAAAAGACAAAAAAAATTATCATAAATATAGAGAAAGTGCTGGAGGCAGTGACAGGTGATTAAAATCTCATTCACTTGGAATCATCTTGATTCATGGTGGTCGAATTGAGGAAGTTTTCATATTGGCAGTCAGATGATTATTGTTTTACTAACTCCAAGTCACTTTTGATTGCACATGCAAACACAAATTGGCACATTCATGAACAAAAAAAATGATCATTGCAGGAAAATGACCTACAAGCAATACAGACTTGTAAAATAATTCCTGCGAAACAGAAAGATACAAGGCGTATAATGCAAATTTGCCTAGCATGTAAACCCATCCCTTAGTCATTCATAATAAAATGTAAAAGATGAGATTATTTTGTAAAATTCTATATTTTTCTTGAAATATTTTCTGCTCTTTTTCTAGGAATGCTATGGAATTTGGTGGAGCTTTTCAAATAAAAAAAATAATAGGAACATTAATCTGTCAAACTATTGCTACCAGTGACGTGCAGTGAGGTCAGAGGCTGGTGAGGCACTAGATATGATACGCCGGAGAAACACATGTACAGAGGGCCACAAGTACCCCCAACAGGGCAGGTTTAAATGATAGCTGAACCAGTGCACAGGTGACATAATCAGGTGATGGATGAGAGCAAGTTAGTAACCACTGAGTTACTGATCAGCTGATTACTTCACCTGTGAACTGATTCGGCTATAATGAAAACCTGGCCTGTTGGGGTACTTGAGAACCATTGTTGAGAAACACTGCATTAAAGCGCTAGCTCATCGGAAAATGTATTGATTACTTGGAGAATAAAGCACATACACTCTGCTCACTGACACCCGTCTGCTACCTTGCTAAATGACCCTCAGAAAAAAAAGTACAGCTATGTGTCCTAACTTCTACAGAAAACATGGCAAATGTTAATAAATAAAAAAATAGTTTACAAGCAAGTTGCACACAAAAATGTACTTCCTGTTAGTGATTTTATAAATTTAAACAGCTTTAAAGGGACAGTCAACCCAAAATTTCAAATAAGTAATTCCTATAAACTTTCTAACGATTATTATTTTGAACTATTGCCCAATTTAGTAACCTAAAGCGTTTCTAAGTATTAGTACTTACTTTTGTCTCGTCTGGCTCCCATATTTCGTCACAAGTATCTTCATGGTTGTGCAGTGCTAACAGCTCATTTTTGCCCGTACACCCTCCCATGTTTTGCACATGCACAGTGCGCCGATAACATTGTAGGGGGAGCTTTCAAAGAGGAATGCTGAAAATATTGACACGTCTAGGAAAATGAGAACGTATTTAGAATTCCTCTTTGAAACCTCCCCCTACAATCTTATCTGCGCACTGCGCATGTGCAAAACACGGGAGTGTGTACGGGCGAAAATTAGCTGTTAGCGCTGCACAACCATGAAGATACTTGTGACAAAATATGGGAGGGGGCAGGCGGACATTTTAACAGCCAGATGAGACAAAAGTAAGTACTAATACTTAAAAACGCTTTAGGTTACTAAATTGGGCAATAGTTCAAAATAATAATCGTTAGAAAGTTTATAGGAATGACTTATTAGAAATTTTGGGTTGACTGTCCCTTTTATTTACTTTTTTTAATTTTCAGGCAAAAAACATGTTTAACATATTTATGAAATAGTGCCTTTTTATATGATTGATACGTTTTATTTATGTTTTTCTTTTCAAAGGAAAAGAAAACTTTAAAAAAAAATCTATCATACACATAAAAAAGTACTATGTAAACATGCTCAAGCTGTTTATTTTTATTTCAAAGCTAACAGGAAGTGCAACTGGGCCTTAGGGCCTGATTGCTTACTGGCTGATAAACAGATTTCCCAGATTGCTTTATTGGTGGACCCTGTGCAAGCAGAAATGTTTTTTAGTAGTAAAAAATTGGTAACATGCTTTTATTTAGAAAAACATACTTTTGTGTCTCCTTAATGTCCTTAAAGGATGTTTGTAAATGCCTAGCTTCATGCTGCGGAACAATTAAACATTTTGTTTGCAGTTGGAAAGGCTTTCCATAGATTGACAACACAATCAAGGCAAGTAGCAGTGTCAAAGTCAAAGAGCAAGTCAATATCTTATTTAGATATTGTCTGAGACAAACAAATAGCTATATAGTCAGATACTAGAGACTTACTTGGAGAGTGAAATCCGCCTTTTGTTTCAAGCAATTAATGACAAATGGAGAGGTCAGTGCAAAATAGCATTTAGAATTTGTTATTTTGCACACAAAAAATAACCTATTGAAGGATAGGACAGTGGAGAATGTTGTGGTCCTAACCAATAAAAGACCAGTTTGGTGTCATCTGGATTATGTCAGGCTGACAAAGAAGGAAGCTGTCGAGTTTAGGAAGCGACACAGCAGTCCTAACACTAGGAAGAGATAAAATTCTATTCCCTGCAGTGTCTGCATCTGATAAGTCAAATTATTCTTACTTTAAATTGTTAAATCATTGTCAGCTTTTAACTCAGTTAAAGCAGCACATTATAAAAGAGGAAAAATAGATAAACAAGTGAAAATATTTAGAGTCACCCCTGAAATGGCAGTTAACACTAATTGTTTTATTAGACGAGGCAGCAAATGTGAGGTCAGTATAAATACTCAAAGAACAAGTGGATACCTGGTCCCTCGTCTTTGTTAGGGCAAATAGGCTGATATAATAAATAATTGTGCAAATTATGATTACATATGTTATTTAAACCAACACTACCGAATTTTGGTGTACTTTACAAATTAATAATAATAATGAGCCTGTAGATTGTAAGCTCCTATGAACAGAATCCTACACTTCCTGAATTAATTTGTCTTGTTTAGTCTGCTTTATACATCTTTATTTATTTTTAACCATAAATCAGTGACTTTGTGTACTACTACTGATGTACTCAGGGTTACGGAAATTGGCATCATTTTACAAAAAATGATGGTGATTTCTTAATAATAATCATCATCATAATATTACATAGTATTCAGCATTACATTTTATAATCCTTGCCAGATACTAATCATAATTATTAGACTAACTGAATGCTGATCAGAGCTGCTGTGAAAAAGTTAATCAATATATATGTATATGTATGTATGTATGTATATATATATATATATATATATATATATATATATATGTATATATATATATATATATATATATATATATATGTATATGGAAACCAATAACTAAAGTGTTATTATTACTGGCATAAAAAAGTGTATTTTTATTTAATGATTTTTCTCTTTTGCACCTGCAGGGCTTTGAGAAAGACTGTCAATAAATTGCCTTATATATATTTCAGTTTTGCAGTTGCATATTGATCTATGCACATACAAATGTTTTAATCAAATATTAAAGATATCATAAAGATGTCCAAAAGCATTATCAGAATGACTAGCTGTGTTGTGTTAGCTAAAAAAGCGAAGAATTTACCAAACCCAATAGATAAACCTCAAAGCACAAGACACAGATGTAGATCATATTCAATTTAATCATTGTGTTAACACTATCATATTATTCTGTATGTTACTATTTTCAAAAGAAATCCTTTTTACATTTGCTGTTGAATCATTTTAAATTTTTATATCCAACATAGCCCAAGATTAATCAATATTTGTTATTTTATTTTTTTGCTATATAATGAATATACCAGAATTACAAAGCAATAACTAACTCTAATGCCCTGAAACTATATATATTTCGGGACACAGCTACCCCTGTCTGGAGACACAGCTACCCTCCAACATGTTACCATTAAATTATTTATGATGTCCACAAAGTCCAGTTAGGGCAGATTCAATGTAAGTTCTTTATTTATATATACTTTTTACCTCTGTGATTACCTTGTATCTAAGCTTCTAAAGACTGCCCCCTTATCTCAGTTCTTTTGATAGACTTGTATTTTAGCCAATCCGTGCTGACTCATAAATAACTCCACTGGAGATAGCACAATTTTAGCTATAGGGTACACATGATGTAGCACTCTCTAATTTTGAAAAACTGTCAAAATGCACCTAGATAAAAGGCGGCCTTCAAGGTCTTAGAAATCAGCTTATGAGCCTACCTAGGTTTAGCTTTCAACAAAGAACACCAACTTCAAAAGTAAATTGGAAAGTTGTTTAAAACTGCATGCCCTGTTTGAATCATGAAAGTGTAATATAGTCTTGACTGTCCCTTTAACTTTGAAGAGTTGGGTAATTATGTATCCTTCTCTGCGATAGAAGGATACATAATTAATACACATATACTCATATATGTTTGGGTAAGTGGTTTGCAATTCTGTTGTATTTTTCCCTTCCATCTGTAATTAAATACTGTTGATATGCTTAGTACAGTATTTTTTCATTTAATATTATTTACTTTATTCAATTTATAAGCATCGCCTTGCTGTTTTTAATGGGAAGCTCCCCTTTAAATCATTCTATTTTAACACCAATTTGTGTCTGCCATTGTGTTCTGACCAGGAGATCTGATCTATCATCCCCATCAGGTGATGTGTGTTGTTTTAAGAAATGACCAGTGTGAACATTTGGAGAGTTGCTAAATGAGTGTACTTCAGATAATTGTGTTTACGTTAGACTTTAATCTACCCAATAAGAACACAGCAGTAGTTTAATCTGGACAGGAAGGATGGTAAAATAAATTGAATGTTATGTTTAACACAGCTGGTCTAAATCACCTTGCAGGACTCTCTTAGGCGTTAATGGTAGGAATCACACTTTGATCACTTACAGGATATCAAAACAAAATGCCAATACAAAAGAAAAGAAAGAAAAAAAGAACTAGATAACTCTAATGTTCTGATTATATAACTTCCTTAATAGCACTACTGCTCCCATGACAAGACTAGTATGCAAATTAACTATTAATAAATACTAATGCTAAGAAAATCTGTGAAGATAGAATACAGTTTACACAGGGGCTAACACTACTTTTTGTATATAGGAGTAGATTTTCTTCCCTATGCATTTTTATTCCAGTTAGCACATCTGGTAATGTTAAAGAAAAAATGCATTTTATTGCATTATATTAACTATAATCATGTTTACTTTTAAAAATGTGTGCACTTGTTGAGCTGTTATTTTCTAGCAATAGATGTTTGGGAGTGATTTGTGTAAGTCTAAAAGCTTTCTTTAGTTCCACTGCTGAAATCATGCCAGATATGTCATGGGTAGTGAAGTGGTGGACTTAATACTTTTTCTTCTTCTTCTAAGAAAGCAAACTTTATTTGAAACAAATAAAAAACATGTTAAACAAAATGAAAGTTACTGGATTGCACCTCAGTATGACCATGTGAGCACATACACCCGTAGATTGGAGGCGATTCTGATGGTTCCCACAGTCAAATAAACAGTGAATACTTAGAGCACATAAACCTTGTATAAATGATTCCTTAATCAACAGTTAAAAAGGCAAATTGGATTTTCTCTATCACAGAGAAATTAATTCCAGATTGTAGTTATTGTGTTTAAATGCAAGTGGGATGTCTTGTAGGTTTGGCTGGATAATTTCATTTTAAAAGTATCTCTAAAATTTGCCATCCCTGGGGCTTTGCGGTTTTCGCCATCATTATATAACTGTAAACTTCTGGATGTAAAAGATTGGATAATTTCTTTCAGATGTTCAAGTTCTGCAGAAAACTTGGACAATATGTTTGTGAAACCATTTGGTTCCATGAGTAACATCATAGGGTTACAGAAAAGGCAAAGTATAATGTTGAACTTTAGGTCTCTGAAATAAAATGTTGTTGTATATTACTTTATTAACCCCTCAGTTACCAGAGCTTCCAATGTAACAGTAAAGGGGTTAATACTTTGTTAGATTTATTGCACTTAAGCTTTTTATATTAATTTGTTAGCACAACACAACAATATTATCAACTAAATTGTATTTAGCTATATACAAATATGTATATATATTCATTAACATTATGGTGGAGATAAAAGTTTTATATATATATATATATGTGTGTGTGTGTGAGAGAGTGTATTATTTTTTTCTATATTATTATCAGTATTATTATTAAATAATAGAAAAAATAATACATACTAAAGAAAAATGTATAGTTTGAAATCATTTGAACAGTTATGAATAATAGTTTTACCTTTACTTTAGAATACCAAAAGTTAACTCTGATATCCACTCATATGGTTAAAATATTATTATTTTTTTAAAACTCGATAGAAAAATGTAAAAAATAAATGATGTATTTTTCACATGGAACATTTTATGCCTTTAAGAATGGTCAATGAACTGACAGTGAGCAATTCTCTTAGAATATTAGGCTCGCTGCTGTGCACCTAGGGAAGTTTTTTATTGTTAATCAATGACAATCAATTGTGGGCCTTGATGTTAAATAGGGATCAATATCACAGGACCGCAGATGAGATCTGATTTCAATTGGTGGGCAAACCTGAAAAGGTTCGTAATCATAAGGTAAATCAAGCCTTGGAACATAAGTCAAGCAAATTAATATAGACTATATAAGACCTTTCATGTCACCATTGCTGGACAAAAAAAAATTGCCATAGTTCATTATCTCTGATATCACAGACCAAACCCATTGTTTTTTTTGGAGCAAATGCAGAAGGAACTCTCAACACCACACAGTGGGAATATGTTGTAACTGCAGCTTTGTTAAGTCCACTGAGTATAGTTATATGTATGCCCCATGAATCTCATTTTATGCGATTAAGATCCATAAAAATTCAATAGCTTTTCTTCTGCAATTCACATTTTACCTGGTGAAATATCATAAGAATTTCATTATCTTTGCAGCTGTTGCCTAAGATCAAGCAAAGGTTATTATCCTCTTTGAAAACACTATAGAATATGTACAAAAATGTCAGGAGACTCTGCCTTAAAGGCTTGATTTTCTTTTTCTTTTTTTTTTTTTTAAGAAAAACAATGTCTGAAACTTAGAATAAACCACACTTGACATTTATATACCATGAAGTATTACTTTGTAAACAGATTTTGCAAGAGTATGATTATTATTCAAATCTATTTAGTGGGTTTTACAAAACAGACATAATTATTGCTTTTCCTGAATTGTGTGTACTGTTAACCCTAGAGATACCAGATACTATTAAATATGCATTAAATGCACGTTTTGTAAATGTATTGCATTTATAAAACCTTTTGAGTATGTTTCACTTATTTGCTTTGCAATTGGGAACATATTTAAATGAGCCCTGCAATGATTAAATAGTCACTGTATACATTATTATAGAACTGGAGTCTTGAGATCATCTTCTAGGTTCTCTGGGAGAGTAAAAAACCCCTACAATTTCTAAAGGTATATTACATAAATATATATTGCATCATTTTCATTTACTATAAATAACATTTCGTTTTGAGTTTACTATCCCTTTAAGATGCTACAGTGCATATCTGGTGCATATAATGCATCACCTCAGCCTCTTAAAAGCATTTAAAAAGGACAGTCGCTATTAAGAAGGTGATTGATCAGAAAGCTCTGAAAATCATGAGGATTCAGTACAGTCCTCTGGCCTCTAGTACAATGTTTCCATCTATGATGATAAATTAGCATTAGATAGAACCTAATGAGTTTACTAAACATTTGGGATTTGTGCTAATAAACTAGCTGGCTGTGAACTAGCAGAAAGAATGAGCAATCCCCAAGCACCCTCTTATCTCTGTAACATGACAGTTAAACCACAGTTCCAATCTGTGATCAATTCATCATGCTAGCACTATTGTACATTCTTCACAAAAAGATAATTACTGCTTCCCTGGATCAGAACACTCATATTTCCTTAGAATTGCAGGTCTTGATAGCAAGTACTGTCACCACTTTTCGTTGTGCACCACTCTACAACTCTATTTATGATCATTATTTTCAGCTAAACAAGCCTTTTTTCCCCCCAACTTGATAACGAAATCTGCTATGATATGAGGGGAACAGTAACAACATTGTCTTTTCTCTGTGGAGTGCTTTTACATTCAGCAGATACTGCTGACAAATATTTTATTCAGTGCATTAACAAAAGTTTCCAGCCTGGAGAAGAAATTATGACTATTCCCTTTAAACAGGGTCACTTTTCTGTATGAGAGATTCAAAAATAGATGCTACAAAAAACACATGAATGTGCAGAAAGTGTATGTTTTAACATACTGCAGCCCATTATCAGAACAGCTGTGTATTTATAACTTACAGTTTTTTGTTGCGTAGCGTTCACCTTTGGTTTTTTTTACCTCCAGCATATGCAATAAATTACCACAACACCAAAACCTAAAACAATGTAAATTAGTTACTGCTTACAGCCTAATAAATGGGAACAAATGTGTTTTGGACTGGAGAATGGTTCTGGTTGTAATAATTGCTGGGAGTAATTATAGTGAGGTCTTAGGAAACATGAGAACTGTAAAGACAAATAGCCTAAAGCAAGTACATTACTCAAGAAATGCATTCAGCTAAGGATCTGTTTTTCTAAGTTTGCTTGTATACATATATGACTATTGATTGGAAATTTTATGTGACTATTTAAAAAAAAAAAAAAAAAAAAAAAAAAGGAATGGATAGTTTACTGACGCTGATACAGAACTAAATGAAACTTTATTCAAACATTGGTTGTATGCAATATTAATAAGGTAGCATAAGGAGCAATTGCAGTTTATTATCTTGAATAACTCATTTATTTGTTGAAATTAATGCTCTTTGGGAAAAGTAATGTTATATTTAGAACCGACTTGTCAAACGTAATAAATGGATCTTATTCCTGCCTTTTCAAAAAGCATTTTTACAAATCCATCCTACTTCCCTTGGGCCTTATTCTAGCCAAGGACCAGTGCACATATCTCATAAAGTAATAGATGACTTCTCTCCATTGTCCACATCGCTGCCCAGTGACCTCAAATTGTTGGGAATAACACCATGTCCAATCCAATCCCCCAATTGTTTCCTAAGCCAATCTTTTTGTGTCAAAGGACAAATTGCTACACTAAGAAAATAGAAATAGATTGTAGGATGTCGCTTTGGCTGCATTTCTGTGAACATAATATATATAAAATAAATGACATAAGAAATTCAACCAAAGGACAACGGCACCCAAGCATACTGGTTTGATTTACAAACCTTCCCTAATGTGAAAGAAATGCTGTGGGTGTGAATCATACTTAACCATAAAATATCCCATTTGTTACTCTCATTAAATTCCACTCATGACTCTCAACAATTTTCTTGTTTGTCTTTTTATGCTATGCTTTTATTGTCTCCGTTAATTGAAGTTGACCAATCATTTCAATGCCTTTGGTAAAATACAACAATATTGTTTAAGGATTAAAAAACAAACTTTAAATAGATAGTATAAATGTAATATACATTCTATAAGACTAAAGCTATGTTTAGAGATACCTTAATGCCTACAAAGTACTTGTACTTGTGAACTTATCACCCAACATTAACTATGGCGTACTAATGTTGATAACCCAGATTTTGATTGTCTTAAATAAACACAAAATTAAATATATTCTTTAACAACTGGGTTTCTATTGTGTCTTGGTATTTTGATAGTTACCAGAAATATATATATTTTTAACCAACTAATGGGAATCAGGAAATGTTTCTAATATTCTGTAAACGAGGTCATGTAACGTAGGTAACTATGGCAACAATTACTTCCAATTATTGCAAACTTTCTTTGTGATTTGTAATACTAAGTGGAAATTTAAGAAGTATAACACATTTGATAACAAATGTTGTGTTCATGGATATATTCAAACATATTCTATTTATATTGAAAAAAAAATGTATGTTCTTTATAACTTATATTTTTTGCATAAATTTGCCAGCTGTTTAGCGACAATAAATGTTTTCAGCTTTTATATACATGGTCTAATCTTAGAGCTTTATGGCTCAAAGTCTGAAAACAAAAACTGGAATAACATTCATAACCATGTCTCCTAAATAGTGATCCCAGCTCTCCTTCTGTAGCAGATGACAGCAGAGGGATGAAAATTTCAGTCTAATTTGGATTGGCAAAAAGCATTCCTGAC
>NC_069507.1:205126556-205131556 GCF_027579735.1 Bombina bombina
ATATAAAAATGTTGCAATTTTATTAGAAAATATTGGAGGTTTCTTTCTACATCAGCTGTACTTGGAATTGGTTCACAGAGTGTTGATATTGGCTTAAAACACAAAATGTAGATATGTGCATATATATTAAATTGGCCCCAGTTCATGTAATCTCACATGGAAAGAAGTAAAGCTGCTCACGTGGTCTTTAGTGATTTTTGTTTTAGTTAAAATAATAAAATGGAGCGATAGAGCTTAGAAAAGCCGAAGTGTTTGAGCGCCCAGAGGAATGTGAGCCGTGTGCGCAGCAATATGCTTATTATTGGATGATATTTAGGAAGAAAGTGCTAATGGGCAATCTGGTGTTTATTTTGAAACTGCTAACAATGATTTTTCTTTGGTAAAAAGGCAGTGCCTGTGAGTACGGCTGAGTGGCTTTTGAACATAGGCTGTGACAGATGGTGCGGGCTATAGGTGCACTCCTTGGCTACATTTACTGTGCGCGCGGGGCATTTACTGTATCCAGCGCGGCCGGTGCTGCAGCTATACAGGACAGTGGGTGTTGTGACCTATACTAGCTATAGGCTACTAGAAAATAACCCAAGTACAGCCCTGTATTTACTCTGTATGATGCTTCACATCACCCTGGCTGTGCCATAAGACCTGCCTGTGCCACATCTACCTCTGGCTACATCTAGCAATATATAGCAACTAACAATACTTACTGTCTGCTAAGCACAGCTCCTGTACCGTTTAACCACTTCTCTAGCACATAACATTAAAGCTCCTTTAGTATTAGGATCCTGCTCATCTAATATTCTACTTATTCGCCCATGTCTCATCTCCATCCGCACATGGTCCCTGACCAACAGCCCTACACTGATCATCAGTCCTACATTAACCATCAGCCCTACACTGACCATCAGTCCTACATTAACCATCAGCCCTACACTGACCATCAGCCCTACATTGACCATCAGCCCTACATTGACCATCAGCCCTACACTGACCTTCAGCCCTACACTGATCATCAGCCCTACACTGACCATCAGTCCTACATTAACCATCAGCCCTACACTGACCATCAGCCCTACATTGACCATCAGCCCTACATTGACCATCAGCCCTACACTGACCTTCAGCCCTATACTGATCATCAGTCCTACATTGACCATCAGCCCTACACTGGCCATCAGCCCTACACTGGCCATCAGCCCTACACTGATCATCAGTCCTACATTGACCATCAGCCCTACACTGACCATCAGCCCTACACTGACCATCAGTCCTACACTGACCATTAGTCCAGCACCAGTATCCTGAACTTTTCTACCAGACTTTTCACCATTTAAAAACATTTGGCAGCCAGATTCTGCTTTTAGGTATTCAATGGGTTAACCCAGCTACTTATATCATCTACTCCAGGCTGCCGTACCATCTGGGTTCCTGCAAATTCTTCTTCAGTCTACAGCAAAAATGTAAACGTGTGACTCAAAATCCTGTTCAGAGCCTGGGAGTCTCATACTCCTCCTGGTTGTATGCACCGATTTTTCCCATGCACCTCCTAACCCCAGCTACTGCAGAACCTGGGCCAGGGTAGTGCACATCACAGCCTTGGCACTCATTAGCTCTTCCACATATAATCAAGCCTGTCAGGTCTAATTTACTTATCCGATTTATAACATCTATGGTCCAAACAGACCTCCACACAATCGGAGCCTCTCTTGCCCAATCTCTTTACACTAACAGACATGGGTTATATTTTTATGTCTTTCTCTAAATATATATATAAAATGTTTACTTTGTTTTTTGCAGTGGACTGTTTGATTCAGATGTGTTGTATGCTGACCGAGGGGTCTAATATTTTTGGAAGTTAATTCCTTTCAACACCTCATAAAACTACTAATTGGGTATCTATTTTTCATCCACTTTGACACCTTCAGTGCCACAGCTGGAATGTATGACATGACATCAATTACACCTCTATTTAGTAGAGCAAGTTTAAAAGGAAATTGAGCAGCAAATACAAATTAGAAATAACCACCAAAATAAAGAATAAAAAAGCGTGTTTATAAGATGCTATCAGTGGAATCTACATTTATCACCGTTGGTGCCTAAACTCCAAAAAATGGCACCGTACATTATGAGTTAAATCCTCAGCTTGCGCTCCTAGCCATATATTTACTACAACCAGCAGCATATAGCAGTAACAGCATTTATAAGAAAATATGGGGGATATCACCAGAACCAAAGAAATAGTAAACCAATTGTTCTGGATTTTAACGCAATTGGGTTTTTAGCATGAATAAACATGCTTTTATATATACATACATATATATATATATATATATATATATATATATATATATATATATATATATATATATATATATATATATATAAAGTATATATATATATATATATATATATATATATATATATATATATATATATATATATATATATATATATATATATACAGTATATATATATATATATATATATATATATATATATCATATACTAATTTATTTTTTCCAAGTGTGAAACTTGTCTATTGTCTGTCTTGTCTGTACTAATGTTACTATGATAGGACACAAGTGTAATAATGTAACAGATTTACTAACAGATATTGTTTTGCTAACACCCAGCAATCTCAGACACAACACTGACTGTTTGTTGATACAGCATGTGCAATATAACTTCTGGTGATTGTTTCTCTGCCTCTGATGAATCCTCGTATTTAGATATGATTTATATTTTGTTTTGTAGCACAAACAGAAATCCATAAACTGTCGGTTCAGCGCCATTGACTCTTTGATCAGTTACTGGGCTATTTTCCTTCAGTGAAGAGAGATTAAGCGATTTGGTTCCAGCACTGTTAGACTGTGAGATACCAACAATAAAAAGTCTACTTAAATTTGTCGACCCTACACTCCCTTTTATTCATCTGCAGTGAAACTTATAGCATCTTATATAAACCTCTTAATTAGTGATTTCCGAAAACATTTTGCTCTTTATATACAAAGGAAATAAAAGCACATTGTGAATTGAAGTGCGCTCCAGCCTAAATGGGCTCCTCTGTAACCCATTGACATAATTGCTAAAGGGTCCAGTGGCTCTCTTGTCCCCTCACTGTACTGAGCTTGTCACTTTTGCTTCTCTTTAGGATCATATCAAATGGGATCACTGGGAGAAGCATTATAAAACAAAAACGCCCTACAAGGTAAGGAAAATAACGTTTTTGTTTGCCTTATTGCCTTCTGGATTTGTATAGAAGTAGAATTAGATCTATTATTATATTTTATCATTTATTTACATTTTATAGAAATCACGTGTATTGGATTTGAATGATGGAATAATGATAAACCAATTTACTTCTTATATATATATATATATATATATATATATATATATATATATATATATATATATATATATATATATATATATATAAAGTATATATATACCACAAACAAAAATGTAATCAGAAATTGTACTTTCACAATAGACCATAATATTATGTTATATGTAATGTTAGGTTTGTATATATATATATATATATATATATATATATATATATATATATATATATATATATATATATATATAAAAATAACCGTTGTTAAATATTTATAAAATATATATAAACTAAACTAATACTACAGATTTAGTTCTCATATACATATCACAGTCATGTAAATAAAAGTTAGTTATGAAAACTATAACAATTTATTCTTTTTTATTTTATTGTATTTTTTTTAATTTATTTAATAATTGCTGTGAATTGTTATTGATAACCTGTAGTTACCACCGGTAAAGTTGTACAAGGCAGGTTAAATAATTTAATAAGCAACAGCGTGTAATTATGTTATTTACAAGGGTTGACAGGGAGTTGAAGATGAAGGAATAAGAGCTCTTGTTCCAGAGCAGGAAATGGACGGGTTCGGGTGACCCCTGGAGCCTGGAGTTTGAAATATGGAGATGGGGGGCTTAGAGGTGAATGGGGACCATAGTGCAACAAGGTGACTTTTCACCTCAACACATTTAACATGGAAATTTAAACATCCCTAGCTCTAGATCCCACTATAGTTTAGATGTACTGAAAAGGTTGTATTTTATGTGATATAAGTAATTTAGACTACCCAGTATTTTCCATTCTGCCTCCTTAAAGTGCAATATATAAATCCTAAATAATCTTTATGTTGACAGTTTTGATAACACCCTAATTAATGTAAATTTATGTTTCCCAAAAATGAAAGGAACTAGTGTCAAATTACAATAGGCCCTTTGTTACAAAAATCAGCAAAACACAAACTTTAGAATTCTGTAAAACTTTCTTACCTGTTTGGTCATGGAATCTATTAATCTGACATACAAATCTTGTTCTGTTCTAACTCCTGAAAAGGAGAAAAAAAAGGGAAAAAGTGAACCATCATTTTTATTGGGGTTAAAGAAAAAAGAGCAGAGAAAATCGCTTGCTAAATGAGTGATCTTTATCAATTAAGACAAACAATGTATCACATTATCTGACATTGAAGCGAAACAATAATAAAATATCAGTTATACTTTTTTAATAAAATAAATAACTACACATTTTTGTCAATTTAACCGCAAATTTGCAAATTCCAACTATTTTAAAATATGTATTTTGTTGATACATTTATTTCAATAGTTTGTAAACACAAATTTAATGTAACAAGCTCATAACATACATATTTGTTTTTTTAATTATAATTTACTATAATATATTGACGCTTTTGGTAAAATGTTACGATGTTATCTATATTTTATTAAATAAATGTTTTCTCACATTAGAATAAAAAAGTATTTTTCAAGTAAAATGTTAAAAAAAGAAAAAAAAAAAGATTTTTTTTTAATAATTTATGCAGTGATTCCAACCGGTTAAATTCTCTTTTTTTTTTTTTTTTTTTATAGATATCAGCAAATATTAATTTTCATTTGAAATTTTCTCTTAGATTCACACACACACACATACATACATATATATATATATATAT
>NC_069507.1:205136556-205139056 GCF_027579735.1 Bombina bombina
AACAGAGGAATCAGCTGCTCCTCTCAACAGGCTCTGAGGCTGAATCTATTTCAGCTCATTTTCTAGATCATCTGCTCCTGCACCTTAAGCGTGGAAAATACGCTCTTTATCATTCACTAACTTTATCTTTTTTGTCATTATACTATTGCCTACAAGCTAAATGCAATAATATATTGACACAAGATGACTATATGAATGGATCATTTTAGACCTTTAATGTTCCTATAGTTTGGAAGGTGCTCTATAGGGTGCATTATTAACTGTATTCGATTCATTGAACGATTAAAACTGCGAAACATTAGCTGTGAAATAAATTGATACATTGTCACAATTATTATGTAAACATAACAATAGTGTTTGTAAACACCAGAAAGTGCAGACTTCATGCAGCAGGTTTTAAAGAGAATCTAATGTGGAATTGAAATCCCTGTTTAAGTTTTTTTTTGGCAAACTTAGTAAAAAAAAATAAAGAAAAAAATAAGAACAAGCTTAAGGAGTGACAAAAGACAAATGGGATTTAACCCTTTGGCTTCCCAACTGATTAGATTGAAGCCCTCAATGGAAGCTAATAGGTTAATAATAGTGCAGGTAGTATTGTTTTTTTGTCTGCAGACAGCCTCTATAATCAGCCCCTGGAACTAAAGTCTTGACCTTAAAAAAAGTTAGTCAAGCAGAAGGTGTGTGTGGATTTGAATGTGATTTGCATGAAGCAAAGAAAGACCTCCCGGAGCAACAATCCCCTTTCCCTTGCAGTGTGTGAAGTGTTCCTTTTGTGTGGATTTACGGGGTGAGGCTTCAATGATCCCCCACAAATTTGCATTTAAATAGCCACATCAAGCGATTCGCGTGCCACACACCAGTGGGCTCCCAGATGTCAGGCTGAAGTCAGTCAGATGGTCACTGCCCAGCTGTCCCTGCAAACATCATACCATAGCATGTAGTGACCTTAAAGAGACAGATCCCTTTTATTTCCTCCCACTCTGTCGCTGCAGGCTGGAGCATTTGATAGTCACTTTAATAACATAAAAGTTTCCTTCTTTATTAGTTGCCTGATTCTTTAATTATCAATTGTGCTCAGAAGCTTAAAAATATGTATTTCCCATTCTACAAACACTGGGAGATTTAACTCTTTCAGATGTAGCTAAGCTAAACTTATTGCAATTCTGAGTAATGTAAGAATGTTGCTTCTATAGCCACAGTAACAAATTGTAAATATTTTAAAATAAATTTGTTTGCACAATAATGTTTTTGTATTATTTGTATATATTAAATATTTTAATAAACGTTTGCAATTTTCTTCTATATGTTTTATGTCTTACAGTAAAAGTAAATATGTTATAAATTATTTATAATTAATTAGAGTACATCAAGCAATTTCAGTTTATTTTTTATTCTAGGTTATGCTATTTTCTTCTATTTATGTATGCATGTGTGTGTGCATGTGCGTGCATGTGAGTGCATGTGAGTGTGGCTATGTGTGTGTCATTTTGTGCGTTTAGAATACATTTTAACCTGCCTTTCAAATTAAATTTATAAATTCAAAGTTGCCTTTTTTTTAGTGTTTAAAATATTATAATAAACAGCAGTACATTTTGTATTCCAATTTTCACTCCAAAATTTTAATAAATAATTAAGGTACATTCTTTAAAATATGACCCCTGTGCACTGACAAAATACTGTCAAAGTTCATACCATTGGTTTTATGATTCAAACAAGCAAGTGGTAATGTTTGACCAATTAACCCTTTGACTGATAAGAGGGCTTCAGCGCCTTTCGTTGCAACATTGTGGCTTTTAATGGGTTCATTAATACTACCTACTCCGGCAGTGAACGAGTTAAATGACCATACCTATCCCTGTATTAATTATAATGAAGATTTGCAGAGCTGAAAGGGCCTGGAACTGTACTGAAAAGCTACATATTCCAGTACAGTGACAATGCCCCAGAACTGGCACTGAGCATATCATCAATGCCACAACTATAATGGTACAGATAAAAAAGCTAAGAGCCCTCATGCCCTGGTCATAGGTGAAAGATCTCCATTCACACATTTACCAATGGCCTCAAATCATTTGTGTTTACAATAAGCGTATTTACAACAAGCGTATTTACAATAAGCGTATTTTTCAGTTTTATTTAGAATAAATACAATTGAAATTTAGAGTCGGAATCACAATTACTTTTTTTTTTTCATTTTACATTTGTATCAATCTGATCTTAATGATATAACTTTCCCTTTTTTTTTTTTTAAATTGACACACATTTGTTTTATGCAAATGACTTGAATTGATTCCAAAATACATTTGGACTTCTCCAATTTTTATATCTCTTGGGTAACCTTTTAAATTAACTGTTTTAATGAGGTGCTCAGGATTTAGTTTTTTTTTTAGAAATATATTTAAAAATGTGAGATCTCTATAACATGTTTTCAATCAGAAGTTCTAAGTATCATTTATGGTTCATCATTTTAGAAAAGCATATAATACTGGGCTAATGCGGC
>NC_069507.1:205481556-205516556 GCF_027579735.1 Bombina bombina
AAGTACTCTGCACTGTAGCTAGAAAGGGGTAGCAGTCTGCTAACACTTTCGTGACACCCCACTGCAATTATTTAAAAAGGACCGGGTGTTCCCGTGCTACTGTCCCTGAAAACAGTAAAAAAAACGTTATCACAATCAAGAAAAATCAGTAAACTGGCCCAAAGGGCACTGGACTTACCAGGAAAGCCTGACGCACATTTCGCATACAGCTTTTTCCCTTGATATTATTTATTGATTTTTTTTTTTTTTTTTTTTTTTTTTTTTTTTACTGGACTCGCCAGTATTTTTTTCTTTTTTTTTTTTTTCTTCAAGTTTTTACCTATGATTTTAACTTTTCACTAATACTGGTTATGTTTTATGAGAATAATTATCTGTTATATTTTGGGGACTTCGTAATTCTGTATTTTTTTTTTTTTTTTTTTTTTTATACCTGAGTGCTTGGGGATGCTTCTTTCCGGTGTCTCTCATATTTTGTACTTCAGCAAAAGATACTAGAGAACAAAGTCAATTCAACTTTACAGCAAGTAATTTTGGTAGATGATCACAAAATTGTTTCCTTGGTGAAGTAAAGATCTTCATAACATCTATCCAAGTCAATAACACTTTCCAGGAGGTAGGCTGGTAAGCCTCAAGAATAGGAAGCCCATATTAGACTCTGCCAGAAAACATCTTAAAAGTCTCAGTTCTTGAACAATATTCTTTGGACTGATGAAACTAAGACCCCCCTCTACCAGAATAATGGAAAGAGAAGTGTATGGAGAAGGGGAGGAATGGCTCCTGATCCTAAGCATACCATGTTGTGTGAAACATGATGGAGGTAGTGTTAAGGCATGGGCATGTATAGCAGACATTGGAGCTGGGCCACTGGTGTATTGATTGTGACTGCGGACAGAAGCAGCAGATAAATGCTAAAGTATATAGGACTATACTATCTGCTCAGATTCAGCCAAATGTTGCTAGGATGTGCTTTGCAGTACAGATGGACAATAATCAAAAACATACCACAAATCAACCAAATAGCTTTTCAAGGCAAAAAAGTGGAATATTCTTGAATAGCTGAGTCAGTTACCTGACCTCAACCCAGTTGAACATGCATTTTACTTGCTAAAGAGAAAACTGAAGGCAGAAAAATCCACAGAAAAGCAGTAACTTAAAGGGATATGGTACCCAAATATTGAAGCATTTTGAAAGTGCTGCAGCATAGCTATAAAATTCTCACTAGAAATTATCACATGAACATCTCTATGTAAAAAAGAAAGATATGGGGGGGACTTCTGGGCAGCGGCCATCTTACTGGTCGCACTGAGCTTTAGCTGCTGAGATCTTCACCACCTTTTCTTCAATTTGAGCTGAAATCTTGATTTAAAATACCTAATAAGCTGGAGAAGCTTAGCTGAAGATGCTCTGACCCAAGAGATAGGGTTTTGGATTGCAGCGTGTCTTCCCAGCCTTCAGTACCGGACTTTACATTTTGAGGCCTTTTCCTATATCTGAAGCCTCCTCTGTCCTCACAAATCGCTGCACCACTGTTGTGCGGCTTGTGCCTGTTATTCATCTATGAATTGTGTTCCAACTATGCCCTTCAAACTATGGCATCCAACTTGTGATTATTTGAAGATCAAATATGTGCTATATTAGAGGAGCATTTTCAGAAACTATCCAATCTCATCACTAGTGGTTTTGATGTACGGCCACAGGTCAGTGTAGCGGGAGATGACGACCAGTTTCCTATAGCATCCTCGGATTCACTATCAAGCGATGTGTCAGCTGTGCTAAATTCAAATTCAACAGCTATATTAACCGATAATCCTGCCGCAAACACAGAGCGGAGCTTACCTTCTAAGGCAATATGGTCTTGGAGCGACTCAACACAGCACTGGACCGAGTATGGCAGTGTGAAGCTAAGACAACCGACGATGATTATCTCTGCACCAGATATACCCCTCTTTCAAGCACCGGCTGGTTCCGCAGGATATCAGCATGGCGACCTGCTAGACTAGGTGAAACAGCAGCTCGGCGGGCTTTTCTTTCTGTCGGCAACCTTCATGGCATGCAGGGATCGCAATTGAGGCGCAGAGTGATTTGTCTACCGTCACAAGAGTGGACTGTGATTCCAAGATCCTCCTTGCTGAGATAGAGAGGAATCGCTATATTTGTTGGAGGAGCCAGGCCTGCCCTTGATCCTCTTGCTGGGGGATGGGAGTTTACCGAGCTGAGACAACTCCACAATACAGAACTGGCGTAGGTTGAGTGAGGTACGAGAACCAGGACTTGCATCCAAGGAACATGATCGATAAGGTTGAGTTTGGGAGAAAATCTAGCGAAATGCACTTATCGATTAGTACCATCCTGTTACTGTGAGTCCTGACATAGCTCAACAAGTAATTGTATATATGAGGACTTTGTGTCTGAAATGTTATTAAAGGTTATAGACTACCCTTACTCTCCCAATACCACATCTTGTCCATATGTAATATATATATATTAGTGTGAGTTGATTTTTTTATGCTATCACATAAACATACTAGTAATTACTTAATATATCCCCCTAAATGACTAGGTTTGCAACCTGCCTTTTATTATGTTAGTGTATTGCTAAGTATATCAGGGCTAGCTCATAATGCGTATATCATACTTAAAGCTTAACCTTTTTTTATGCACAAACTCCCAAAGGTCTATTGTGAGCCATTACATACAAGATCCCACGATACTGGAGGGATGTGGCCTACAATCACAACCTCTACCTCCAATTTTATATGAATTATATTCTATAAATACATTTTCACAGATATATAGTTTTATACTAAGGTGAGATTTGACGCAGTTTCAACTTTCTCCTTGTGTATATATGCAGTCACTATAATATCTCAGTATATTTGTAAGTTTTGCAAGTTTGCCAGTACTTATTAGAATGCCATAACCATCTATACTCTGTTTTATTAATCACTATTTTACAACTAGCATAGATGTAAACATTTACATTACTTTATATTAATTTCTTGGGCCCAAGATTGGCCCTACATGCTCTTTTACCCCTGGAACTCCCCTTTAGGTCACAGCTATAATTAGGGGGTCCAAGAGTGACCTCTACTGTTCAACTGGAATAAATATGCTATTGTATACTATACCTGTCAAGGGGATTTTTTATATCTTATTCTATTAGAAAAAATGAGTTGTTGTGTGTTTTTTTTTTTTTTTTAAATTTGGATGTTTGGGCAATGTTTGCCATATAACTTTGACATTGATGCAGATATGAGTACCGTCTATTTGTATTGATCACTACTGATCTGTGTTTTCTAGGAATGTATATTGTAAATTTAAAATGTTAGGTCACATGCTATCTGCATTCCAATATATCTATTGTGTTACATTGACTAATATTCTGTGTATGCCCTGTTTGAAAACTCACATAAAAATTATTAAACACCCCCCCTCTCAAAAAAAGAAGATATTTTACCTCAATTTCCTCTGTAGCCACATCCCATTGTAAAGGGATTTTAATCAGCCAATCATGATGCTATTCCTGGGACTTTCAAGTGAGCGTGCAACTGGCATGTGTAGCAGGCACAGTCATGTTATCACCCAATTCAGTTTAATTAAGTTTACTATGAAATCTCACAAGTTCACAGTAAAGCATCATGACCTCAGCACTGCTTATGCTGATTGGCTGTTTTGTTTTTGTTTTTTTCAATTTGCTGCTAGATGGTAGCTGAAGGATAACTGTTCACGGGGAACTTACTATTGTGAGATGAATACTTTTTTGCTGTAAAATATCTTTTCCTTTTTTACATTGGTAATGTGATATTTCCCCGTCAGATCTTTACATATATGCTGCAGTACTTTCAAGTGATTTAGTATATGGGTATTGTGACGGACTCCTGATACCCCGACTGGGTATCTCAGCCAAAACGATTCTACTTTACCCTGTAACCTGTAGCTGTAGAGCAGGGAAGTGATTATAGCCAGTAGCCTAATAACCAGACGAAACCAGTATTAAGGTGAAACACAAACAAACTTTATTGGGACAAACACACCGCTTATATACACATTTGCCGTCTGATAAGAGCTTTATCTGATCAAGAGATCACCGCTCCCCCAGACAGGCTGGCACCTCCATAGAAGCCATAGTCACATAGAGATCCCACAATAGCTAGTTGGCAGTTTTGGGGTGATCCCGAGGGAGCGACGGCTATTCCTGGGTCCAAATGGTGAGCTCCAGGCCCCTAGATGTCCCAGTCCAAAAAGCGTCATGATTCGTCACTGGGGGCTGGAGTGGCAGCCGGGTAAAGGGTACTCCGGACCAGCATGAGGTAGAGAGGTGCCCAAACCCCAGGTTCCAGAGTGAGCTCCGTCCTAGTAATCGCCCCAACCCATGCCCATCAAAGGTATAACAAGTACCCAAAAGGGTGGAGCTCTGGGGCAAAGCACTTTGGGAGCGACCTAGGTTGAAGTCCAGCGGGGATCTCTAGCGAGCCTAGCCCGCGGGTAGTTCCATAGATTCCGGCTGGACCCCGGCAAGGCAGGAAGGGGCCAAGCGGTCTTTCATGGCAAAGTTCAATCATGGTAACAACAAAAGAGAACTTGTAGGATCACAATAATCCACATGATGAAAGGGGGTGGCCTTGGCAGCCTGGTATCCGTGACAGTGCCCCCCCCCCCCTCATAGTCTGGCAGACCCGGCTAGATCCTGACGGGTCGGCTTGGGACTGTCCGGTAAAGCTATACCAATTCAGTTTGCTGGGAGAGGCCATCTGCATTGTTGTTACTCTTTCCTGGCCGATACTGAATTGTGAAGTTAAATGGCTGCAAGACTAAGCTCCACCGCAACAGGCGTCCATTGTCCCCGGAGACCCTATTAAGCCATACCAGTGGGTACAAGTATGGTTGCAATTTCTTGAGAGCCCACACAGTGCCAAACACTCCTTCTCCACTGCTGCGTAGCCCACTTCCCTAGGCAGTAGTTTTTGGATGGGTTAGGAGCAGCCAGCATAGGGGCAAAAACTAAGGCTGTTTTCAGTTGTTGGAAGGCAGCCTCGCACTTGGGGGACCACAGGACTTGCCGGGGTAAGTGTTTTCTGATCAGGTTGGTCAGGGGTTTGGCCAGGGTGCTATAGTTGGGGACAAACTTGCGGTAGTACCCCGCAGTGCCAAGAAAGGCTAGGACTTAGGTCTTCGTTTTGGGGGTTAGCCAGTTAGCAACTGCCTCAATCTTGGCCAGCTCCAGCCTCTGTTTCCAGCACCCCACTCGGTGTCCAAGGTACTTTACCTCCGACCTTCCTACTTTGCACTTGCTTGGCTTCAGAGTCAGACCTGCAGCCCTAATGTGGTCCAAGACGGTACCTAGGTGAACCAAGTGTTCCTCCAAGGTGTCGCTGTAGATCGCAATGTCATCCAGGTATGCACAGGCATAATCCTGGAGGCCATTGAGGAGGCCATCTACTATCCCCCTGAAACGTAGCTGGAGCATTCTTCATCCCAAACGGCATGACCTTAAACTGGTGCAGGCTGAATGGGGTGATGAAGGCTGACTTCGTAATAGATTCCGGGTCCAGAGGAATCTGCCAGTAACCCTTGCAGAGATCTAACGTTGTCAGAAAGTAACCCCGGGAATAGCTCATCCACTGGGGGCATAGGATAGGCGTCGGTCGTGGTCCGGTCATTAAACCTAAGATAATCTACACAGAAGCGGGGTGGTGCTATCCCGCTTGGGCACAAGCACTACTTGGAATGCCCAGGGACTGTTGGATGGCTCGATAACTCCTGAATCAAGCATCTTCCTAATTTTGATGCTCATGTCTTCCCTAAATGACTCGGGGACCTAGTACGCCAGCTGCCGCAAGGCCGCCTGTCCGGGGGTCTTCACCCGGTGCACTGCTACCGTGTTGTGCCCTGGGTCTGTGGAGAACATGTCCTGTCATCTCTCTAGTACCTGCCTGCTTGCTCCCGCTGCACAGTTCCTATCCGCTCATCTACTCTTATGTCCTCTATGCCTGCCGACGTCCTACTCTGCTCCGGCATGGGGAGACTCTCCACGACCTTCATGGCCTAGAGCACATATGACGGCTACCTTCTCTGGCCTCTCCTGGTACGCCTTCAGCATGTTCACATGAAAGGTCCTGCGAACTCGTTCATCTGAACATTTGGCTACCTGGTAGGTAATATCACAAAGCTGTTCTACTACTCAATAGTGTCCCTGCCAAGCGGTCTGCAGCTTTTCTGTCTTGGTAGGTTTTAGGGCAAGAACCTTCTGCCCTACTTCCAAGGTGCAGTTGCGAGCGGTATGGTCGTACCACCATTTTTGCCTACCCTGGGTGGTCTGAAGATTCTCCCACACTGTGACGGTGAAGTCCTTCAGTCGGTCCCTGAACTCTAGAACATATCCTACAATGTAGGTTCCCTCCTCCCTAACCGACCCTTCACAGTTGGCTCTAAGCAGGTATAGGGGCCCCTTTACCCAACGGCCATATACTAGTTCAAAGGCAGAAAATCAGGTGGCTTTCTGTGGCACCTCCCGGTAAGCGAACAGGATGTGCGGTAGGTATCTCTCCCAGTCCTTGTGAGAGACAGAGAATGTCCGAAGCAGCTGCTTCAGTGTCCCATTAAACCTCTCTCATAACCTGTTAGTTTTGGGGTGGTATGGGGAGCTCAGCCGGGGTTTTATCCCGCAAATCCTCCATAGCTGCTGGGTGAGCTCATCAGTAGACTGATTCCCTTGGTCCGAGATAATTTACCGGGGGAAACCCACTCTGGCAAAGATCCGGAGCAGGGCATCGGCTACTGTCTCTGCCTGGATGTTGGCCAGGGGGATTTGCTCTGGGTACCGGATAGCGTAGTCTACTACCATCAATATATATCTCTTTCCTGAGTGGCTAGGACAGGGCAATGGTCTGACAATGTCAACAGCTATCCTGCTGAATAGTTCGTCGAAGATAGGGAGGGGATACAGGGAAGCTTTGGAGTGGTCGATTGTCTTCCCTACTCTGACAGATGTCACAGGTATGGTAGTACTGTCTAATGTCCTCCCTAATCCCGGGCCAGAAAAATGTCTGGGTATATCTGTGGCGGGTCCTAGTAATCTCTAGATGTCCTGCCAAGGGAATGTTGTGCCTTATGCGTAGTAGGTCGTACCAATACTTTTGCGGTACCACTAACTGTTGCTTTGGCATCTGCCTGCTCCCGCCACTCTGTAACCCGGTACAGGAGTCCTTTGTCCCACTCAATGCGGTCCCCTCCTAACCCATCTGGGTTTGTCCCTGCCTAGGCCCGGTAGGGGCCTAGCGTCTGGTCAGTTAACGTCTACTGGGCAAAGTCGGAGGGGGAAGCTCAGGAGAGGGGGTAATCTGTTGGGGTAGAAGTTGGGTGGGGTTTACCTGGGTCCCATTCTCGAGTGCCTCAGCATGGAGCCTGGCTTGTTTGCGGGTGGTAACCGGGCAAGCATCCGTAGGGCCATCCATAAGGAAGGTGGAGGCGACATGTGCCAAGTCATTCCCTAACAGAACTTCTGCCGGCAAGTGGCAAGTGATTCCCACTTCTACAGAACGGGAACCGACACCCTAATCCAATTGGACCCATGCAGTGGGGATTCGGAGCACCTTACCCCCAGCCACATGAACTGTAACAGATTTCCTGGTCTGGTCCGATCCGAACCGGTGACCAGGTGTGGCTGGACAAGAGTGATGGTGGCTCCGCTGTCTCATAGTCTTTGGGCCTGCCGGCCGTTAATCCACACTGGCTGACGATGATGCAGACGACCCAAAATTCGCCTTCTGCCCAAGCGGCGGGGTCAGCGGGGCTCCCTGACTCCAAGCAGTGGGCTGCTTCTCTGGAAATCCCAGCTGGTGCTCTGGTCCGGTTAGTAGGGGGGTGGGTGGATTCTTTGATCAATGGGACCGTACATGGCCCATTTGATCGCACCAGATTCCCATTCTCTGGGGTGGACTGGGGCTAGAAAACCGGGGTTGAGCCGGTGGGTCACTGGAGGACGAGGAGGTGTGGGCCATGGTGGTCACTTGGCAACCCGAAAACTTATAGTCCAGGGAGTCGGTGAACTGATGGGTCCACTCATTAAATGGTTGCCTCTCTCTCTCCTTCTTTAACTCCGGAACCTTGAGACGATGCGCCTCCGGCGTGATGACAATACCGGTCAAGGATGCGCTATTTCACCCGGTCATACCTCTGCTTGTCTTCCAGGGGGATAGCCTCAAAAGCGTCCAAAGCCCTTCCTGACAGTTTTCCTATCAGGAGGGTAACCCAGTCTGTCTCGCCAATGCCCTGCAGCTCACACTGGGTCTCAAATACCTGGAGGTACCGGTCAATTTCTTCCTCTCCGTCTTTAGGCACGAAAGGCCTCATGGGGTAACTTCTTGCGAGGTGAAGTGGGCCTCAGATCGGCCGGTGCATCTCCCCCCAGTGCCTTCTGGACCTTCAGCATCTTGAGATGTGGTGTCGGCAATAATTTTAGTTATCACCTCCTGTGGGGTAGTTCCATAAAGTGCCAGCCACCATTGGATCTCCCGCTGGACTTCGGACATATCAGTCCCCCCTGTTGAGGGCTTGCTGGCCCAGCTCCTGCCTGGTTCACTGGCCTGATCTCTTTCTCGTCGCCCTCAATCAGCTCTGCAATGATGGCTGTTTTCTGCTTATTGCTGGCCACTTGTCCAAGAGCTTCCAGCAAGTCTTTCAGGGTACTCCCTTCAAGCCCGGAGTACTGCTGCTCCTTCCGAAGGGGTCCTGTTGGCGGTTTTAATATTACAGGAAACAGCAAATTGAACCGTTGTAAACCAAGGGATATATATATATATATAAACAGTTACTGATACAATTACCAGCAGGGCGTGGGACTGCCGAACACTGTGCTCCTCTAATGGCAAAATTCCCCCAGGATAAGGGTAAAAACTTCCAGCCTCTTTCAGCTCAATACCTCACGTTGTCCCAACGACCGCCACCGCAGCCGTGTGTGACTCAGGGTTGCTTCACCAGCCGGAATGTTGCCTCAGCCTCTCAGGGGATTGCTGTACTGTGCTTCTCGTCGGCTCACCACTGCCTGTTAGATCCTCAGCACCTGTGCAGGGCTTGTTTCTCACTCCTGCACCAGATAGTTAGTCCCGCCTCTGTGTTCACCTCTTCCAATCACAGGTGATATAATGAACAGTGCATCTCAGTGATATTGGACCCAAAAAGGTGCTCAGCTCAAAAGGGAAAATTATTTTGTAGAAAGTTAAAGTTAAGCCAGCACTGCAACTTCTTGATAAAAAGTCCAATTTTATTAAAATTTCCATAAAGAGAACAAAAATAAAGTGCAAAAAGCTCTTAAGGTGAAAGCTTGTCTAACATGTTTCGGCCGTAGCCTTAATCATAGACATATTTAAAACATGTGCAATTTAAATATATACCCTTGACTTAATGCTTATTGGATAGAATCTGACCAATCAAACATAAATTGGACATTTTGAAAATTAACTCTCTGAGGTCTTGTTTACCCCTATATGTGCTGTATAACATTCACAATATTTTACATTATTTAATCCATAAGATGAAAATAACAATAGTAACATTAATGTTCTAGAATGTGTTTAACAATATGCTGTAATACAAAATACAGAATACAGAATAAATTACACAGTTAAACACACAGATAAACTTTACAATGGAGCTTGTGAAATAAATGGAATTTAATCTTCTAATAAGATTTCTATATTGTAATATTTACATACATGTCACAATTTGACATTGACCTGTACCGTATTAATTCCATAAACAGTTACAAAAAAAAATAGAAATAAAAATAAATATTCTACAAAACACTTGCGAGCTGACTGCTCTTTTTACAATACTTGCATTCTCTCTAACCTGGGTACTAGTATATACTTTGTGCATCCTAAAAGGTAAAATATAAAGTTATAGCTAATTTATTTTTATTTATTTAACCATTCTTGTTCAATTCTATCAGAAACTTGCAAACTGTTACCTAACTGGCACACTTCATTCATACAGGTTACCTTTTGTTTAATAAAACATGAAATTGTAATCGTTTTGCAGTAAATACATTAATGGAATGATGATCGCAATCGTTGTACTGAAGAATTACATATATAAAATGTGTCACTGCTACCTGTACTAACATTGTTACCATTCGCTATTGGATTTTGTCCCTGCTATTTAATGAGTTGTCTTTGAGAACTGTGTGTGTTGGGATATTCTGTTCCCAAAGGTTTATGATGTCATAGATGGAATTAAAGCCTTTTGGGACCCTAGTGCCCAGGGAGAAAATCCAGAAAGCTTCTCTCTTCAGTAATAATTTGTTCAAATTGCCACCTCTTCTTGGCTTCTTAATTTTCTCTATTATCTTCCATTTGAAAGTAAGATTTCAACTGGCATGTTTAAAGGGACACTGTACCCAAAATTTTTGTTTTGTAATTCAGATAGAGCAGGCAATTTTAAGCAACTTTCTAACTTACTCCTATTATCAATTTTTCTTTGTTCTTTTGCTATCTTTATTTGATAAAGAAGGCATCTAAGCTTGTTTTGGGTTCAGTACTCTGGACAGCAACTTTTTTATTGGTGAATTAATTTATCCACCAATCAGCAAGGACAACCCAGGTTGTTCAACAAAAATGGGCCGGCATCTAAACTTACATTCTTGCATTTCACATAAAGATACCAAGAGAATGAAGAAAAATTGATAAAAGGAGTAAATTAGAAAGATGCTTAAAATGTCATGCTCAATCTGAATCACGAAAGAAAAAATTTGGGTACAGTGTCCCTTTAACTATAAAATGTTTCGCTAATTCAGATTTGGCTTCGGATCTCTTTATATCTGAGAGGTGCTGCCGGATTCTCTCCCTGGCTTCTCTCGAGGTACATCCTAGATATTGTTTATCAGAGCATGTACACCAGGCCAGGTTGCAAAACGATTACAATTTCATGTTTTCTTAAACAATAGGTAACCTGTATGACTGAAGTGTGCCAGTTAGGTAACAGTTTGCAAGTTTCTGATAGAATTGAACAAGAATGGTTAAATAAATAAAAATAAATTAGCTATAACTTTATATTTTACCTTTTAGGATGCACACAGTATATACTAGTACCCAGGTTAGAGAGAATGCAGGTATTGTAAAAAGAGCAGTCAGCTTGCAAGTGTTTTGTAGAATATTTATTTTATTTCTATTTTTTTGTAACTGTTTATGGAATGAATACGGTCCAGGTCAATGTCAAATTGTGACATGTATGTGAATATTACAATATAGAAATCTTATTAGAAGATTAAATTCCATTTATTTCACAAGCTCCATTGTAAAGTTTATCTATGTGTTTAACGGTGTAATTTATTCTGTATTTTGTATTACAGCATATTGTTAAACACATTATAGCATATTATTGTTACTATTGTTATTTTCATCTTATGGATTAAATAATGTAAAATATTGTGAATGTTAGGGTTAACAAGACCTCAGGGAGTTAATTTTCAAAATGTCCAATTTATGTTTGATTGGTCAGATTCTATCCAATAAGCATTAAGTCAAGGGTATATATTTTAATTGCACATATTTTTTAAATATGTCTATGATTAAGGCTACGGCGAAACATGTTAGACAAACGTTCACCTTAAGAGCTTTTTGCACTTTATTTTTGTTCTCTTTTTATGGAAATTTAAATAAAATTGGACTTTTTATCAAGAAGTCGCAGTGCTGGCGTAACTTTCACTTTCTATATAGTGCGTATGTATTATAATATAAAAAACAGATGAATTCCTTCATTCATTCTGCCATTAAGCTTTAAGCATTTCCTAGCTCGGTTGATTTTTGTTTTAACTAGCATACAAAGTTGCCATCTAGTTGCTGTGCAAGGGTTAAGCATAAAAATTTCCAGACATCAATAGTTTATTGAAGAAATACTCCTTTTTGCTTCATAATTTGCAGAGAGCTGCAAATGTCAGTCTTGATGTACTGCCTCTCGAAATTAGTCAATAGAGCAAACAGCTAGAATTGCTGTGGGCAGAAAATAAGCACTGTAATCATGACATAACTGGGGTCAGTGATTTATGGATTTCAATATAGTAGTAGCTGCATATGATTGAAAATTTACTAGGTCACTAGTGCACCAAAATTTTTATTGCCAGCCTCTAGGCATCTTTTGAAATGTGCAACAAAATATGAACCCGTGAACCTGTTTTGTCATAGTGCAAGCTCAGTGGCTGACAGGGCAGCCCAGCGAGTCTCATTTAAATGCAAATGACTTGCAACGTTTTGCATTCAGCCCATTTTAAACATACCCAAGTATCCCTGGGAGAGTTTTATAAACATATCATAAATAAAACGGATCTGAAAATAAAATAACTGAAGTTTTTCCACCCTTGATAATGTTTTTCCTTTATTTTGATTGTTTTGAAGCTTGAAGCAGAAGCCGTTCCAGAAGTGTCAGAAAAGTATGAAATTACCTCAGTGCCAACATTTTTGTTTTTTAAGGTGAGTAGAGAGAGAATTTGCTGTGCCAATTGTATGCTTTTTAATTTTATTTAAAGCTTGATTTTAAGAGTGTGTAGAAAAATCCTTAATGACCAGAGTTTAAAAAATTGTGTCTTGATTAAAGGGACAGAAACATCTAAAGATATATATCATGCATATGTTTAGTTATTTTATTTTGTTGCATGAAAAAAGGTTGTTATAGCTGCTTGTTTGATTTTGATGCTTGCAGTGTTGTCCCTAGGACCTGTTTAATAAGCACATCACCCGGCTACTGACCTTTCAGCTAATAGTTAAACTAATATTAATCTAAAGTAATTTCATATTAAATGTTTACAATATTTGTTGCACAAATTTTCATTTAAATGATATGATATAATTCATTTGTGCTTTTGGATAGCTTAAGTAACTTTTATAAATAACAGTATTGCAAAATATCACACTGTTACTACCCAGCAACGTCACAATACCACTCATGGCACTACAGAGAACACTGCATTTGGCCCTTAAGGGCCAATTTGCTCAGTGGCTTGAAAATCGATCTCTCACTGCTTTATTGGTAGCCTGTGAAATTCCTCACAAGCATAAAAAACATTTTTTTCAGTACATGAAAATCTTTAACAATTTTTTTGTATTGCCCTGTCATTCCTGTAGACATTATTATTTTTTTTTTTTTTTTACGAAATACTTCATCGTAAAGATGTTATCTAAAATGTTATGTAAGACTTGAGCTCCTCCCCTATAGCCTTATGTTACTCCCATACATTCTTGAATACTGTCTCCGCACTGGTCTTTAGCACTTTTATTGGATGCCTATTCATAAATCCACCACCCGTTCTTCCTTTTCAAGAAGTTCTTCTGCCATTTACTCCTCACCCAGGTATCCAACAGCCTGAGATTTACATTACTGTGTATAGTGGGTATTCTGTTCTTTTTTTTAAAAAAAGAGAATGATCTTTAAATCGCTAAGGAATTATCTGTACCTTTTGAATCATTTTGTAGCACAGTGAGCACATACATTGGTGTATAAATTAAAAGTTTAGAAAATCCAGACCTGTTGTACAAATGTTTGCCCACGACTACTTTTACTCTCATGAAGATGTAAGTGCTGTGAGTGTGAGACTTGGCAAGTGTAGAGCACTGCAGGTCACACATGCCTGTACACTCACACTGTTCTTTCAAGGACATTGCCTGTTAACCATTTTGTAACCACAAAAAACACACACAACATCAGCATTGCTATATAATTTCAGTTTACTGGCTCCCTCCAGTGGTCATAACAGATTCTTTCATTTTTTTCCGTTGTATTGGATTGAATAGATGTGGTTTGCACACATGAAATTTATACCTTGACACCTGCCCTTTTTTATGTAGTCATTACATTTGATAAAAAATATAAATATTAAAGTGCCATAATAGTCAAAAAATGACATGCTGTAATCCGTTATAGCATGCCATTTTTACAACTGGACCCTGCTCTACTGTGTGTTTAGTTAAACACACAGTGGAACTGCCGCTCAGGACCCGAAGAGCACTGCTGGTCCCAAGGAGAACCCACAGCTGATCCAATCAGCAGCTGTAGTATGACCCAAATGTGCAACTAGCGCTGCTTATAGAATCGTCTGCGTTGTCTGCTTGGGACCTGCAGTGTTTCTGCTGACCGCAAGCAGTACTTCTACTGTGTGTTTAACCCTTTTGCAGGGGTTAAACCAGGAGTACTGTGCGGTTGATAGTCTTATAATTAAATGCCATAACAAATTACAGCGTCTCATTTTTCAACTACTATGGCCTTTAAATATTTATTATGTTGGGGTAATTTTGTTCTTTCAATATTTTAGAACTTGCAGAAAATTGACAGATTAGATGGAGCCCATGCACCCGAACTGACCAAGAGGGTCCAACGACATGCGTCAAGCACTTCTTTTCCTGCCAGCACCAACAATGCCACCAAGGAGGATCTGAATGTGAAACTGAAAAAGCTGATCAGTGCTGCTCCGTGTATGTTGTTTATTAAAGGGTCTCCACAGGATCCTAAATGTGGTACGTATTTACAGAAATATAAATCCAGGGTTTATAAACTCTTCTTATAGCTTACTTTAGGCTTGGAAAACATAAAGGGCATGAAACCCCAAAAATGTATTTCATGATTGAGATAGATTAAACAATTTTAAAACAAATTTACTTCTATTATCAAATTTGCTTGATTCTCTTTGTGTTCTTTATTGAAGGAGCAAACATGCACTACTGGGAGCTAGCTAAACACATCAAGTGATCATTTTCCACACAAAAATAAATGCCAAAACAAGGGGTCACAATCTAAAGTTAGAAGGTAGCAGATTCATTAGAAATGTGAGTAAGCATTTTTTTACAGAGAGGGTGGTGGATTCACGGAATAAACCTCCATTGGAGGTGGTAAACACAAAGACTGTAAAGGAATTTAAAAATGCCTGGGACATGCATAAGGCTATCCTAAGGAAAAAGTAATATGGGTAGACTTGATGGGTCTTTTTCGTTCTTATCTACCGTCAAATTCTATGTTTCTATATAAGAGAACAAAGCAAATTAAATAATAGAAGTAAATTTAAAAGTTATTTAAATGACATGCCCTATCTGAATCTTTAAAGTTTAATTTTGAATTTTCTGTCCCTTAAAATAACTGCATACAAAATGTTTTAAAGACATTTAGTAGCTACATTTGCAATGTTTTGCGGTCCAGAGACATACTCCTTGAATAATTTCTTCAGTTTGTTAACCATATCAACCCCGGCTGTCTCCACTTAAAAACAAACTTATGTTATATATATATATGTGGTTATATATATATATATATATGTCTATCTATCTATCTATCTATCTATCTATCTATCTATCTATCTATCTATCTATCTATCTATCTCAGAAAGCACACTCCTAACAGCACGTCCCCATGCAGAAAGACTCTAACATTACTGTTCACTCACAGAATAAAAATCTCTACACATGAGCAGTGACAAAGATCAGCTGTGAATGTGCCTTGCATTGCTATTAATAGGATGATATAGCCTCTGGCCGTGTCATTTAGCCTTCTGTGTGGTGTTGGGACATTAGGTCACAGGGCTTCATATCAAGTAGATTCATATTCTTATTTGCAGACTTTAAATGGACATAACACATTTTCTCCAACATAGGTGTGTCCGGTCAACGGCGTCATCCTTACTTGTGGGATATTCTCTTCCCCAACAGGAAATGGCAAAGAGCCCAGCAAAGCTGGTCACATGATCCCTCCTAGGCTCCGCCTACCCCAGTCATTCTCTTTGCCGTTGTACAGGCAACATCTCCACGGAGATGGCTTAGAGTTTTTTAGTGTTTAACTGTAGTTTTTATTATTCAATCAAGAGTTTGTTATTTTAAAATAGTGCTGGTATGTACTATTTACTCTGAAACAGAAAAGAGATGAAGATTTCTGTTTGTATGAGGAAAATGATTTTAGCAACCGTTACTAAAATCCATGGCTGTTCCACACAGGACTGTTGAGAGGAATTAACTTCAGTTGGGGGAACAGTGAGCAGTCTTTTGCTGCTTGAGGTATGACACATTCTAACAAGACGATGTAATGCTGGAAGCTGTCATTTTCCCTATGGGATCCGGTAAGCCATTTTTATTCACACAGTAAATAAGGGCTTCACAAGGGCTTATTAAGACTGTAGACATTTTCTGGGCTAAATCGATCATATTTACACATATTTAGCCTTGAGGAATCATTTAATCTGGGTATTTTTTGTAAAATAATATCGGCAGGCACTGTTTTAGACACTTTATTCTATTGGGGCTTTCCCTAATCATAGTCAGAGCCTCATTTTCGCGCCGGTATGGCGCACTTGTTTTTGAGAACAGCATGACATGCAGCTGCATGTGTGTGGAGCTCTGATACATAGAAAAGTCTTTCTGAAGGCATTATTTGGTATCGTATTCCCCTTTGGGCTTGGTTGGGTCTCAGCAAAGCAGATTCCAGGGACTGTAAAGGGGTTAAATATAAAAACGGCTCCGGTTCCGTTATTTTAAGGGTTAAAGCTTCCAAATTTGGTGTGCAATACTTTTAAGGCTTTAAGACACTGTGGTGAAATTTTGGTGAATTTTGAACAATTCCTTCATACTTTTTCGCAATTGCAGTAATAAAGTGTGTTCAGTTTAAAATTTAAAGTGACAGTAACGGTTTTATTTTAAAACGTTTTTTGTGCTTTGTTATCAAGTTTATGCCTGTTTAACATGTCTGAACTACCAGATAGATTGTGTTCTGACTGTGGGGAAGCCAAGGTTCCTTCTCATTTAAATAGATGTGATTTATGTCATAATAAATTTTGTAAAAATGATGCCCAAGATGATTCCTCAAGTGAGGGGAGTAAGCATGGTACTGCATCATCCCCTCCTTCGTCTACACCAGTTTTGCCCATACAGGAGGCCCCTAGTACATCTAGCGCGCCAATACTCCTTACTATGCAACAATTAACGGCTGTAATGGATAATTCTATCAAAAACATTTTAGCCAATATGCCCACTTATCAGCGAAAGCGCGACTGCTCTGTTTTAGAAAATACTGAAGAGCATGAGGCCGCTGATGATATTGTTTCTGAAGGGCCCCTACACCAGTCTGAGGGGGCCAGGGAGGTTTTGTCTGAGGGAGAAATTTCAGATTCAGGAAAAATTTCTCAACAAGCTGAACCTGATGTGATTACTTTTAAATTTAAGTTGGAACATCTCCGCGCTCTGCTTAAGGAGGTGTTATCCAATTTGGATGATTGTGATTATCTGGTCATTCCAGAAACACTATGTAAAATGGACAAGTTCCTAGAGGCCCCGGGGCCCCCCGAAGCTTTTCCTATACTCAAGCGGGTGGCGTACATTGTTAATAAAGAATGGGACAGGCCCGGTGTACCTTTCGTACCTCCCCCCATTTTTAAAAAATTGTTTCCTATAGTCGACCCCAGAAAGGACTTATGGCAGACAGTCCCCAAGGTCGAGGGGGCGGTTTCTACTCTAAACAAGCGCACCACTATACCCATAGAAGATAGTTGTGCTTTCCAAGATCCTATGGATAAAAAATTAGAAGGTTTGCTAAAAAAGATGTTTGTTCAGCAAGGTTACCTTCTACAACCAATTGCATGCATTGTCCCTGTCACTACAGCCGCGTGTTTCTGGTGCGATGAGCTAGAAAAGGCGATTATTAGTAATTCTTCTTCTTATGAGGAGATTATGGACAGAATTCGTGCTCTTAAATTGGCTAATTCTTTCACCCTAGACGCCACCTTGCAATTGGCTAGGTTAGCGGCGAAAAATTCTGGGTTTGCTATTGTGGCGCGCAGAGCGCTTTGGTTAAAATCTTGGTCAGCGGATGCGTCTTCCAAGAACAAATTGTTTGACATTCCTTTCAAGGGGAAAACACTGTTTGGCCCTGACTTGAAAGAGTTTATCTCTGATATCACTGGGGGCAAGGGCCACGCCCTTCCTCAGAATAGGTCTTTCAAGGCCAAAAATAAACCTAATTTTCGTCCCTTTCGCAGAAACGGACCAGCCCCAAGTGCTACGTCCTCTAAGCAGGAGGGTAATACTTCTCAAGCCAATCCAGCCTGGAGACCAAGGCAAGGCTGGAACAAAGGAAAGCAGGCCAAGAAACCTGCCACTGCTCCCAAGACAGCATGAGATGCGGGCCCCCGATCCGGGACCGGATTTGGTGGGGGGCAGACTCTCTCTCTTCACTCAGGCTTGGGCAAGAGATGTTCTGGATCCTTGGGCGCTAGAAATAGTCTTCCAAGGTTATCTTCTGGAAGTGATTCATCCTGTTCCATTAAAAGAACGAGGGATGGGGTTCTACTCCAATCTGTTCGTAGTTCCCAAAAAAGAGGGAACGTTCAGACCAATCTTAGATCTCAAGATCCTAAACAAGTTTCTCAAGGTTCCATCGTCCAAAATGGAAACCATTCGAACAATCCTACCATCCAGAAAGGTCAATTCTTGACCACGGTGGATTTAAAGGATGCGTATCTACATATTCCTGTCCACAAGGAACATCATCGGTTCCTAAGGTTCGCATTCCTGGACAAGCATTACCAGTTCGTGGCGCTTCCTTTCGGATTAGCCACTGTTCCAAGGATTTTCACAAAGGTACTAGGGTCCCTTCTGGCGGTGCTAAGACCAAGGGGCATTGCTGTAGTACCTTACTTGGACGACATTCTGATTCAAGCGTCGTCCCTTCCTCAAGCAAAGGCTCACACGGACATAGTCCTGGCCTTTCTCAGATCTCACGGATGGTAAGTGAACGTGGAAAAGAGTTCTCTATCTCCGTCGACAAGAGTTCCCTTCTTGGGAACAATAATAGACTCCTTAGAAATGAGGATTTTTCTGATAGAGACCAGAAAAACAAAACTTCTAAACTCTTGTCGGATACTTCCTTCCGTTCCTCTTCCTTCCATAGCACAGTGCATGGAAGTGATAGGTTTGATGGTAGCGGCAATGGACATAGTTCCTTTTGCGCGCATTCATCTAAGACCATTTCAATTGTGTATGCTCAGTCAGTGGAATGGGGACTATACAGACTTGTCTCCGAAGATACAAGTAAATCAGAGGACCAGAGACTCACTCCGTTGGTGGCTGTCCCTGGACAACCTGTCGCTAGGGGTGACCTCCCGCAGACCAGAGTGGGTCATTGTCACGACCGACGCCAGTCTGATGGGCTGGGGCGCGGTCTGGGGATCCCTGAAAGCTCAGGGTCTTTGGTCTCGGGAAGAATCTCTTCTACCGATAAAGATTCTGGAACTGAGAGCGATATTCAGTGCTCTCAAGGCTTGGCCTCAGCTAGCGAGGGCCAAGTTCATACGGTTTCAATCAGACAACATGACGACTGTTGCGTACATCAACCATCATGGGGGAACAAGGAGTTCCCTGGCGATGGAAGAAGTGACCAAAATCATTCAGTGGGCGGAGACTCGCTCCTGTCACCTGTCTGCAATCCACATCCCAGGAGTGGAAACTTGGGAAGCGGATTTTCTGATTCGTCAGACATCGCATCCGGGGGTGTGGGAACTCCATCCGGAAATCTTTGCCCAAATCACTCAACTGTGGGGCATTCCAGACATGGATCTGATGGCCTCTCGTCAGAACTTCAAGGTTCCTTGCTACGGGTCCAGATCCAGGGATCCCAAGGCGACTCTAGTAGATGCACTAGTAGCACCTTGGACCTTCAACCTAGCTTATGTATTCCCGCCGTTTCCTCTCATCCCCAGGCTGGTAGCCAGGATCAATCAGGAGAGGGCGTAGGTGATCTTGATAGCTCCTGCGTAACCACGCAGGACTTGGTAGGCAGATCTGGTGAATATGTCATCGGCTTCACCATGGAAGCTACCTTTGAGACGAGACCTTCTTGTTCAAGGTCCGTTCGAACATCCGAATCTGGTCCTACTCCAGCTGACTGCTTGGAGATTGAACGCTTGATCTTATCAAAGCGAGGGTTCTCAGATTCTGTTATTGATACTCTTGTTCAGGCCAGAAAGCCTGTAACTAGAAAAATTTACCACAAAATATGGAAAAAATATATCTGTTGGTGTGAATCTAAAGGATTCCCTTGGGACAAGGTAAAGATTCCTAGGATTCTATCCTTTCTTCAAGAAGGATTGGAGAAAGGATTATCTGCAAGTTCCTTGAAGGGACAGATTTCTGCCTTGTCTGTGTTACTTCACAAAGAGCTGGCAGCTGTGCCAGATGTTCAAGCCTTTGTTCAGGCTCTGGTTAGAATCAAGCCTGTTTACAAACCTTTGACTCCTCCTTGGAGTCTCAACTTAGTTCTTTCAGTTCTTCAGGGGGTTCCGTTTGAACCCTTACATTCCATTGATATTAAGTTATTATCTTGGAAAGTTTTGTTTTTGGCTGCAATTTCTTCCGCTAGAAGAGTTTCAGAATTATCTGCTCTGCAGTGTTCTCCTCCTTATCTGGTGTTCCATGCAGATAAGGTGGTTTTACGTACTAAACCTGGTTTTCTTCCAAAAGTTGTTTCTAACAAAAACATTAACCAGGAGATAGTCGTGCCTTCCTTGGGTCCGAAACCAGTTTCGAAGAAGGTACGTTTGTTGCACAATTTGGATGTTGTTCGCGCTCTAAAATTCTATTTAGATGCTACAAAGGATTTTAGACAAACATCTTCCTTGTTTGTTGTTTATTCTGGTAACAGGAGAGGTCAAAAAGCAACTTCTACCTCTCTCTCTTTTTGGATTAAAAGCATCATCAGATTGGCTTACGAGACTGCCGGACGGCAGCCTCCTGAAAGAATCACAGCTCATTCCACTAGGGCTGTGGCTTCCACATGGGCCTTCAAGAACGAGGCTTCTGTTGATCAGATATGTAGGGCAGCGACTTGGTCTTCACTGCACACTTTTACCAAATTTTACAAGTTTGATACTTTTGCTTCTTCTGAGGCTATTTTTTGGGAGAAAGGTTTTGCAAGCCGTGGTGCCTTCCATTTAGGTGACCTGATTTGCTCCCTCCCTTCATCCGTGTCCTAAAGCTTTGGTATTGGTTCCCACAAGTAAGGATGACGCCGTGGACCGGACACACCTATGTTGGAGAAAACAGAATTTATGTTTACCTGATAAATTACTTTCTCCAACGGTGTGTCCGGTCCACGGCCCGCCCTGGTTTTTTAATCAGGTCTGATGATTTATTTTCTTTAACTACAGTCACCACGGTATCATATGGTTTCTCCTATGCAAATATTCCTCCTTAACGTCGGTCGAATGACTGGGGTAGGCGGAGCCTAGGAGGGATCATGTGACCAGCTTTGCTGGGCTCTTTGCCATTTCCTGTTGGGGAAGAGAATATCCCACAAGTAAGGATGACGCCGTGGACCGGACACACCGTTGGAGAAAGTAATTTATCAGGTAAACATAAATTCTGTTTTTTATTTTATTATTCATATAGAACATACAATTTTAAACAACTTTACAACTGACCAGTTATCAAATTTGCCTCATTCTCTTGGTATCCTTTTTTGGAATAGTTTATTTACTACTGGGAGTTAGCTGAACATACTAGGTGAGCCAATGGCAAGATGCATATACATGTAGCCTCCAGTCAGTAGCTAGCTCCCAATACAGTATTGCTGCTCCTACAGTATTGCTGCTCCTACTATTCTCTTCAACAAAGGATACTTAGAGAATGAAGCTAGGTAGATAATTATTAAATAGGACAGTTGCTTAAAGGGACATGACAGCCTAAAATGTTCTTTCTTGATTCAGACAGAGAAAACCATTTTAAGCAACTTTACAGTTTACTTCCATTATCTAATTTGCTTTATTCTCTTAGTATCCTTTGTTGAAGAAGCAGCAATGCACTACTGGGAACTAGTTAACACTTTAGGTGAGCCAATAGCATGAGGCATATGTGCAGGGCCGTTTCTAGGGGTGGGCAGTGGCCCGGGGTGCAATAGGGAGCAGTGTAGAGCACTTTAACACAATAAAAAAATATATTTTTTATTAGTGGCAGTGCTTGCTTGATAAACTACTGGTATATATAAGGTAGAGGTGAGCGCCAAAGGAAGGCTGAGGATAGGGAAGGGAGCGCCAAAATAGGCTACGATAAGCTGGTAGAATATGAAATTAAAATTATTTATTCCACACAATAATTAAAATACAAAAAAAAAATAATAATAATATACACTGGTGGTTGTTCATGGATCCATGTTACAAATGATGGTAAATTACAGTGTTTGATAAAATACAATGCAATGTAATAATAAAAACAATGCAATATAATAATAAAAACAATTAATATACTAGTAGAATCAATATGGCTGATGATATAGCCTTATAGGCTGAGTGTCTATTAAGTGATTAGCACCTTAGTTGAGTCCAGTAAGTGTAAGATGCTCCTGGTGGGTAGTATAGGGTTAGTTGTAGTCCAAAATGTGCAGAGAAAAAAATGGCGAGGTTTGAGTGTTATCAGTGTCCAGTGCAAAAATATGTAAGATTAGAAAAAATACAAAAAATAGTGAAAAAATGTGTTCACTCTGTGATATAACGATGAAAAAAATGAAAAAAATGATGAGATCCCTCCAAAAAATGTGTTAAAATAAAAGTAGTGTCAATTGTAAAATCCAAAGTGATGTTGGTGATATCAGTGCAAATCAATAAATGGTTCAGTGTTGATACGATGTTTGACAATGCAAATAAGATTATACAAAAAATCCTGAAAAAAAGAAAACAAACAATACTCTAATATATGCAATCTGTTCAATGGATATATCGGTATTATGCTTACTCAGATCTGTTGACGCGTTTCGGCCATATACCTCTGGCCTTTATGGAGTCTTGATAAAGGCCAGAGGTATATGGCCGAAACGCGTTGACAGATCTGAGTAAGCATAATACTGATATATCCATTGAACAGATTGCATATATTAGAGTATTGTTTGTTTTCTTTTTTTCAGGATTTTTTGTATAATCTTATTTGCATTGTCAAACATCGTATCAACACTGAACCACTGATTGATTTGCACTGATATCACCAACATCACTTTGGATTTTACAATTGACACTACTTTTATTTTAACACATTTTTTGGAGGGATCTCATAATTTTTTTTCATTTTTTTCATCGTTATATCACATAGAGTGAACACATTTTTTCACTATTTTTTGTATTTTTTGCATTTTTTCATTTTTTCTAATCTTACATATTTTTGCACTGGACACTGATAACACTCAAACCTCGCCATTTTTTCTCTGCACATTTTGGACTACAACTAACCCTATACTACCCACCAGGAGCATCTTACATTTACTGGACTCAACTAAGGTGCTAATCACTTAATAGACACTCAGCCTATAAGGCTATATCATCAGCCATATTGATTCTACTAGTATATTAATTGTTTTTATTATTATATTGCATTGGTTTTTATTATTACATTGCATTGTATTTTATCAAACACTGTAATTCACTATCATTTGTAACATGGATCCATGAACAACCACCAGTGTATATTGTTTTTTTTTAGTATTTTAATTATTGTGTGGAATAAATAATTTTAATTTCATATTCTACCAGCTTATCGTAGCCTATTTTGGCGCTCCCTTCCCTATCCTCAGCCTTCCTTTGGCGCTCACCTCTACCTTATATATATCTTTACACATTGGGCATGCTAGGGTACCCATTGAGGAGAGCTAGAGGTATCCCCCATCCCCCTTCCCCTATCTGTTTTTTGCGCAGGTTATACACCTCCTTTCTCTAAACTACTGGTATAGCAAAGGTTAAAATACACAAATCACAAGCATATACATTACAAATAATATAACTTATGTAAGAACTTACCTGATAAATTCATTTCTTTCATAGTGGCAAGAGTCCATGAGCTAGTGATGTATGGGATATACATTCCTACCTGGAGGGGGCAAAGTTTCCCAAACCTCAAAATGCCTATAAATACACCTTCCACCTCACTCATACTTCAGTTTAACGTAAAGCCAAGAAATGAGGTGTAAAAAAGGAGTAAAAAGCATACAAAAAAAGAGGAACTGGAAAAAATAATGTGCTTTTATACAAAAAAATAAAAATAAAAAGAGAGAGATGCACTCGGCTGAGATAGAACAAAAGCTAGAAAAACTTCTGTGCTTGTTCATTTAAGGTGCCACTCAGGGTGCATACTCTTTTAGCACACTATGCCCCTTCACAGAGAAAAAATATCCTGTAGCTTATCACTGACCCTGCCCAATGACAGTCCAGTACCGAAATACCAGGCAATTCTTCTCTGAATAAGAGAAAGAACAACCCCAGATGATCGTTTCGGCCTTCTGTGGGCCTAATCAGTGATGTGCAGTCGCATCTCTCTAAGGGCATGTGTGCAAGGAGTCCACGTCTGGTTTCCCCTTTTACTCTTAGGGAGACCCAAGAGCAATTTGCATAAATATAAAAAGAGAGAGATGCACTCAGCTGAGACAGAACAAAAGCTAGAAAAACTTCCGTGCCTGTTCATTTTAGGTTGCCACTCAGGGTGCATACTCTTTTAGCACACTATGCCCCTTCACAGAAAAAAAGTATCCTGTAGCATATTAGTTTGACCTTGCCCAATGACAGTACAGCACCGAAATACCAGGCAGTTCTTCTCTGAACAAGAGAAACAACAACCCCAGACAAAAAAAAATCATAACCACAAAAAAGGGTGGGTCTCATGGACTCTTGCCACTATGAAAGAAATGCATTTATCAGGTAAGTTCTTACATAAATTTGTTTTCTTTCATGTAAGTGGCAAGAGTCCATGAGCTAGTGACGTATGGGATATAATACCCAAGATGTGGAAATCCACGAGTCACTAGAGAGGGAGGGATATAATAAAAACAGCTAATTCCGCTGAGAAATTAAATCCAAACAAATAATTGTTTTCTTAAAAATGTTAGAAAAACTCAAAACAAAGGCATTAGAATCAAACTGAGACAACTGCCTGAAGAGCCTTTCTACCAAAGGCTGCATCTGAAGAAGCAAACGCATCAAAATGGTAAAATTAGGAAAAGTATGCAAAGAAGACAAAGTTGCTGCTTTGCAAATTTGATCAACTGAAGCATTATTCTTAAAAGCCCAAGAAGTGGCAACTGATCTAGTAGAATGAGCTGTAATTCTCTGAGGCGGAGACTGCCCCGCCTCCAAATAAGCTTTGTGAATCAAGTTTCAACCAAGATCCCAAAGAAATGGCGGAGACTTTCTGACCTTTCCTAGAGCCAGAAAAAATAACAAATAGACTTGAAGTCTTTCTGAAATCTTTAGTAGCCTCAACATATTTCAAAGCTCTTGCCACATCCAAAGAATGTAAAGCCCTTTCAAGAGTATTCTTAGTATTAGGACATAAAGAAGGAACAACAATTTCCCTATTGATGTTTAAATTCACAACTTTAGGCAAAAATTTAAATGAAGTCCGTAGAACAACAGGAGACTCGCAAGTGAGAGCAGACAACTCAGAAACTCTTCTAGCAGAAGAGATAGCCAAAAGAAATAACACTTTCCAAAAAAAGAGGAGCCTGCAAAATGTTCAAAACCAAGTTGAGACTTCAAGGAGGAGAAATAGATTTAATAACAGGTTTAATGCGAATCAAAGCCTGAACAAAACAGTGAATATCAGGAAGTTTAGCAATCTTTCAATGAAATAAGACAGAGCAGAAATGTGTCCTTTCAAAGTATTTGCAGACAAACCCTTATCCAAACCATCCTGAAGAAACTGTAAAATCCTAGGGATTCTGAATGAATGCCTAGAATATTTATGAGAGAAATACCAAGAAATATAGGTTTCCCAAACCCTATGATAAATTTTCCTGGAAACAGACTTACGAGCCTGTACCATAGTACTAATCACTGAGTCAGAAAAACCTCTATGACTAAGCACTAAGCGTTCAATTTCCATGCCATCAAATTTAGAAATTTGAGATCCTGATGGAAAAATGGCAACTTGAGACAGAAGGTCTGGCCTTAAAGGAAGTGGCCAAGATTGGCAACTGGACATCTTGACAAGTTCTGCATACCAAAACCTGAGAGGCCAAGCTGGAGCTATCAGAAACACAGATTGTTCCATTATGATCTTGGAGATCACCTTTGGAAGAAGAACCAGAGGCTGAAAATGTAAGCAGGTTGGTAAAACCAAGGAACTGCTAGAGCATCTACCATCTCCACGTTGGATTCCGCCCAAGAAAGTATCAGAAAAACTTAGTTCATTGCTGAAGGACTGCACGTCCCCCTTGATGATTTGACATATGCCACTGTCGTGATATTGTCTGTATGGAATTGAATATAAAGTTCTCTCTTCAATAGAGGCCAAGCCTGAAGACCTCTGAAAATAGTTCTAAAATATTGATTGGTAACCTCGCCTCCTGAGGTTCCCAAACCCGTTGTGCTGTTAGAGACCCCCAGACAGCTCCCCAACCTGTAAGACTTGCATCTGTAGTGATCACAGTCCAGGAAGGACGAACAAAGGAGGCTCCTTGAACAATAAGGTGATGGTTTAACTATCAAGACAGAGATTGTCGAATGTTGGGACTTAAGTATATCAACTGTGATATCTGAGTATAATCCCTGCACCATTGGTGCAACATGCAAAGCTGAAGAGGTCTCATATGAAAACGAGCAAAGGGGATCGCGTCCAATGCTGCAATCATGAGACCTAAAACTTCCATGCACATAGCCACTGAAGGGAATAATAGAGACTGAAGGTTTAGCTAGCACTAACTTCATTCGTCTCTTTTTCTGTCAAAGAAAGAGTCATGGACACTGAATCTATCTGGAAACCTAAAAAGGTGACCTTTGTCTGAGGAATCAAGAAACTCTTTTGTAAATTGATCCTCCAACCATGTCTTTGAAGAAACGACACAAGTTGTTTTGTGTGAGATTCTGCTAAATGAGAAGATTGAGCTAGTACCAAGATATCGTCCAAATAAGGAAACACCACAATACCCTGCTTTCTGATTAGAAAGAAGGGCACGAGAACCCTTGAAAAGATTCTCAGAGCTTTCGCTAGACCAAATAGAAGAGCGACAAATTGGTAATGCTTGTCTAGAAAAGAGAATCTCAGAAACCGATAGTGGTCTGGGTGAATCGGAATATGAAGATAAGCGTCCTGTAAGTCTATTGTGGACATGAAATTACCTTGCTGAACAAAAGGCAGAATAGTCCTTATAGGCACCATCTTGAAAGTTGGGACTCTTACAAAACGATTTAAAGTTTTCATATCCAGAATTGGTCTGAATGAATCCTCCTTCTTTGGGACAATGAACAGATTTGAATAAAAACCCAAACCCTGTTCCTGTAGAGGAACTGGAACCCTCACCCCTGAAAGCTCTAGGTATGAAACACACAAGAATCTTCCCATTGAAGGTCTTATTCTGAAACCATGTCCTGAATCCACTGATTTTGGACAGAATCTGCCCAAATGTCTTGAAATAATTTTAGTCTGCCCCCCACCAGTTGAACTGGATTGAGGGCCGCACCTTCATGCAGTCTTAGGGGCTGTATTTGGTTTCTTATAAGGCTTGGAATTATTCCAATTTGTGGATGGTCTCCAATTGGAACCAGAGGCCTTAGGGGAATGAGTTCTTTTTGTTCCTTAGACTGACGAAAGGAACGAAAACGATTGGGAGCTTTAAATTTACACTTGGATTTCTTGACTTGGGGCAGAAAAACTCCCTTACCCCCAGTGATAGTGGAGATAATAGAATCCAATTGAGAACCAAATAAATTATTACCTTGAAAAGATGATAGTAATCTAGATTTAGACACCATATCTGCATTCCATGATTTAAGCCATAAACTTCTTCTAGATAGAATAGCTAAAGACACAGATTTAATATCAATCTTAATAATATCAAATATAGCATCACAAATGAAATGATTAGCATGTTGAAGTAAAACAACAATGTTAGACAAATCAGGATCCAATAGCTGCTCTGCTAAATTGTCCAACCAAAAAGTTGAAGCAGCAGCAACATCAGCTGTAGAAATATACGCAATAAATAGAAGTATTTTGCGCCATCGTGAGCCTAATTTGCCCACCAAAATGTAAAAAAAAACAGACCAAAGTTACAACTACCTGAAACCTTAGCTAAGTTAAAATATGCTAGATTTCTCCCAAACATAATTTTCCATGCTGAAACTGTTAGACTGCAAAGGGAAATAAACATAGCTGAGAGTATCTTAACAAAAGATATATACTTACCTGAAGACACCCATCCACATATAGCAGACAGCCAAACCAGTACTGAAACATATCAGCAGAGGTAATGTAGAGGAGGATGTCGATCTGTAAAGGGAGGCAGCAGATGAATCCCCACGACCGAATTTACAGAGAGCATTAGAATAGATTTCCCATATGTGAAAACATGGCATCATTAGGCAAATACTCCCTTCACATCCCTCAAACACTGTACTTTGAGAGGAACTGGGCTTCAAAATGCTTAGAATCGCCTTTCACAGAAGAAATCAAGCATGACTTGCTTCACCATCCTCCAACGTAGGCAAAGTTTGTAAAACTGAAGTATGAGTGTGGTGGGAGGTGTATTTATAGGCATATTGAGGTTTGGGAAACTTTGCGCCCTCCAGGTAGGAATGTACAGTATATCCCATACGTCACTAGCTCATGGACACTTGCTACTTACATGAAAGAATGAATATATATATATATATATATATATATATATATATATATATATATACACACAGGGAGTGCAGAATTATTAGGCAAGTTGTATTTTTGAGGATTAATTTTATTATTGAACAACAACCATGTTCTCAATGAACCCAAAAAACTCATTAATATCAAAGCTGAATAGTTTTGGAAGTAGTTTTTAGTTTGTTTTTAGTTATAGCTATTTTAGGGGGATATCTGTGTGTGCAGGTGACTATTACTGTGCATAATTATTAGGCAACTTAACAAAAAACAAATATATACCCATTTCAATTATTTATTTTTACCAGTGAAACCAATATAACATCTCAACATTCACAAATATACATTTCTGACATTCAAAAACAAAAACAAATCAGTGACCAATATAGCCACCTTTCTTTGCAAGGACACTCAAAAGCCTGCCATCCATGGATTCTGTCAGTGTTTTGATCTGTTCACCATCAACATTGCGTGCAGCAGCAACCACAGCCTCCCAGACACTGTTCAGAGAGGTGTACTGTTTTCCCTCCTTGTAAATCTCACATTTGATGATGGACCACAGGTTCTCAATGGGGTTCAGATCAGGTGAACAAGGAGGCCATGTCATTAGATTTTCTTCTTTTATACCCTTTCTTGCCAGCCACGCTGTGGAGTACTTGGATGCGTGTGATGGAGCATTGTCCTGCATGAAAATCATGTTTTTCTTGAAGGATGCAGACTTCTTCCTGTACCACTGCTTGAAGAAGGTGTCTTCCAGAAACTGGCAGTAGGACTGGGAGTTGAGCTTGACTTCATCCTCAACCCGAAAAAGGCCCGACAAGCTCATCTTTGATGATACCAGCCCAAACCAGTACTCCACCTCCACCTTGCTGGCGTCTGAGTCGGACTGGAGCTCTCTGCCCTTTATCAATCCAGCCACGGGCCCATCCATCTGGCCCATCAAGACTCACTCTCATTTCATCAGTCCATAAAACCTTAGAAAAATCAGTCTTGAGATATTTCTTGGCCCAGTCTTGACGTTTCAGCTTGTGTGTCTTGTTCAGTGGTGGTCGTCTTTCAGCCTTTCTTACCTTGGCCATGTCTCTGAGTATTGCACACCTTGTGCTTTTGGGCACTCCAGTGATGTTGCAGCTCTGAAATATGGCCAAACTGGTGGCAAGTGGCATCTTGGCAGCTGCACGCTTGACTTTTCTCAGTTCATGGGCAGTTATTTTGCGCCTTGGTTTTTCCACACGCTTCTTGCGACCCTGTTGACTATTTTGAATGAAACGCTTGATTGTTCAATGATCACGCTTCAGAAGCTTTGCAAGTTTAAGAGTGCTGCATCCCTCTGCAAGATATCTCACTATTTTTTACTTTTCTGAGCCTGTCAAGTCCTTCTTTTGACCCATTTTGCCAAAGCAAAGGAGGTTGCCTAATAATTATGCACACCTGATATAGGGTGTTGATGTCATTAGACCACACCCCTTCTCATTACAGAGATGCACATCACCTAATATGCTTAATTGGTAGTAGGCTTTCGAGCCTATACAGCTTGGGGTAAGACAACATGCATAAAGAGGATGATGTGGTCAAAATACTCATTTGCCTAATAATTCTGCACTCCCTGTATATAGGCACTTGTGTGATGAATATTGTCATTTGTATACAATAAAGAAACATTTTCTACAAGACCGGTGAGTGCAGCATTATTCTACTCACATGGAGTGAATATTGGAAATTATATATATATATATATATATATATATATATATATATATATATATATATATATATATATATATATATATATATATATATATATATATATATACATATATACTTATATATAATGTTATGTTAATTGGCTGCATTGGATGTCAATCATACTAATGGAGCAACAAGATCACAAAGGGGGCATGTTAAGACCGGATAACTACTTAGAGCTGAAAGTAAAAAGGACAGTAATCACCCTGAGGAAAGCAGTCTCCTATCTCACTGATCTGTGTCACTAAAGAGGTGATGTTTTATGCATATGACAAATTATTCATGGTCTTTACATAATTATATGTACATATTTTTTTCGTTTTGCTGAGCTAATTTAAAAAAGGTGTTTTATAAAAATTGGGTTTCCACATACTAAGGGAACAGGTGTTCTGTTAAGGACTGTTGAATAAAAAAAATATAAAAAAAATATTTTTGAAATTATGCATTTTTTTTAATTTATTTACTTATTGTTTACAAATGCTTAATAGTGATGGGTGTTTGTGTGTCATTTACTCTATAATGACAATGGCAAGTTTTCACAAACTCACATGTGAGTGCTTGTGTCTGCTATTACTAACTGAGTGTGTATGCCTATCTATCCCTTCCTGTGTGTGTGTGTGTGTGCCTATCTATCCCTGCCTGTGTGTGTGTGGGCCTATCTATCCCTGCCTCTGTGTGTGTGTGTGGGCCTATCTATCCCTGCCTGTGTGTGTGTGGGCCTATCTATCCCTGCCTGTGTGTGTGTGGGCCTATCTATCCCTGCCTGTGTGTGTGTGGGCCTATCTATCCCTGCCTGTGTGTGTGTGGGCCTATCTATCCCTGTGTGTGTGGGCCTATCTATCCCTGCCTGTGTGTGTGTGTGTGTTGGCCTATCTATCCCTGCCTGTGTGTGTGTGTGTGGGCCTATCTATCCCTGTCTGTGTGTGTGTGTGTGTGTGTGTGTGGGCCTATCTATCCCTGCCTGTGTGTGTGTGTGTGTGTGTGTGTGTGTGCGGGCCTATCTATCCCTGCCTGTGTGTGTGCGGGCCTATCTATCCCTGCCTGTGTGTGGGGGGGGGGGGGGGCTATCTATCCCTGCCTGTGTGTGGGGGGGGGGGGGGCTATCTATCCCTGCCTGTGTGTGTGCGGGGGGGGCTATCTATCCCTGCCTGTGTGTGTGCGGGCCTATCTATCCCTGCCTGTGTGTGGGGGGGGGGGCTATCTATCCCTGCCTGTGTGTGTGCGGGCCTATCTATCCCTGCCTGTGTGTGGGGGGGGGGGGGGGGCTATCTATCCCTGCCTGTGTGTGTGTGTGTGGGGGGGCTATCTATCCCTGCCTGTGTGTGTGTGTGGGGGGGGCTATCTATCCCTGCCTGTGTGTGTGTGGGGAAGGTCTATCTTTCCCTACCTGTGTGTGTATGGGGGCCTATCTATCCCTGCCTGTGTGTGTATGGGGGCCTATCTATCCCTGCCTGTGTGTGTGTGTGTGTGTGGGCCTATCTATCCCTGCCTGTGTGTGTGTGTGTGGGCCTATCTATCCCTGTCTGTGAGTTCATGTCTGTCTATTACTGTCTGTGAGTTCATGTCTCTGTCTGTTACTGTGTGTATAGTATATTTGAAAAATAAACAGCTATTACAGTTCTTTATCAAATTATTTATATGCAAAAATCTCACACTTTAATAGGGAATTTTGTAAAAAAAAATGTTTTAACTTTTCTAAATAATTGTAATAGACCCCTAAATATGTTACAAATACACCCAGTAACATATTGCAATCCTTTGCAAAAAAAGTCATCAGGTAAGATTTTCTAAAGTTCAACTTTAAAGTCTTTTGGAAGTTTTGTAGATACATTTTGGATAAGAATTGAAAGTGATTGATATGCATTAAACAAATATGCATAGCTGTAAGAAAAGTATAAATATAATGGCAATTAGTAAAAGATAAAGATATTTTTAGATAATATCAATATATTTGGAAAAAACATTGTAGTAGAAAAATGACATATTTAAAGGGATAGTAAAGTCAAAATTAAACTAAAAATTCCAGGACACACCAAAAAAGAATTAAGACAATTCTATTATTCTTGTTCTCTTGGTATCCATTGTTGAAAAGTTGTATAATATCATATTCTCTATCTAATTCATGAAAGGATAAAAATTGGGTTTCATGTCTCTTTAAAACTGCATGCTCTAAATGAATGAGAATTTTTAACTTTAGTGTTCCCTTTAAAGGGACACTCCAGTCAAAATTAAACTGTCATGATTCAGATAGTAGTAGAGTAGGCAATTTTAAACAGCTTTCCAATTTACTTCAGAGAATATACATATATGCATTTGTGATTGGCTGATGGCTGTCACATGATACAGGAGTGGAAATAGGCATTATTTTGAAAATTGTCAGAAAAAAATCTACTACTCATTTGAAGTACAGACGGTGCTATTGCATTGTCTTTTTATCATGCATTTGTTGATTATGCAAATCTATTGTATTTATTGGTCCTATAAAATGATAAAGTGTGTGTGTATATGTATATATATATATATATATATATATATATATATATATATATATATATATATATATATATATATATATATATATATATATATATATATATATATATATATATATATATATATATATATATATATATATATATATATATATATATAATGTGTGTGTGTGTATGTATATATATATATATATATCTATCCCTCAGTTTACGCCGGGGTTAGGTTCCAGAAGGAATGGTTGTAAATTGAAACCCAGTTTATAATGTAAGTCAATGGGAAATGAGGGAGTTATGTTCAAGGCCACTCTCAAAATTGGCATAAGTAACACCTAATACATTATTTTTAAAGCTGTGAAATGAAGACTTTAAATGCTAAACAGCATTATAAACCTAATAAAATAATCACACAATACAGAATATATAATTAAACTAAGTTAAATGAACAAAACATTTGCTAAACAACATTATAAACCTAATAAAATAATCACACAACACAGACTTCACTTGCATTTTTCTGCAAACAGTTCTTTCTATGCTTTCCAATCTGGACTGATTTATAGACAGGAAGATCTTGTTCCTTTGAAATCTGCTCGATAGCTCAGGTCTGGTTAAAATGATTAATTTCAGCTTTCTTGGCTTTGCGGCAACACAAGCAGACAGCTCCACCTACTGGCTATTTTAATAAATGCACTGCTTCTCAATGCTTTTCAATAGCAGTCACATGACTGGAAAAAAAGGTTGTTATTCTGAAACTGTGTAAATTGAACCGTTGTGAAACGAGGGCCACCTATGTATGTGTGTATATATATATATATATATATATATATATATATATATATATATATATATATATATATATATATATATATATATATATACACATACATACATACATACATGTGGCCCTCGTTTCACAACGGTTCAATTTACACCGTTTCAGAATAACAACCTTTTTTTCCAGTCATTTGACTGCTATTGAGAAGCAGTGCATTTATTAAAATAGCCAGTAGGTGGTGCTGTCTGCTTGTGGGCCTATCTATCCCTGCCTGTGTGTGTGTGTGTGAGTGTGTGGGCCTATCTATCCCTCGTTTCACAACGGTTCAATTTACACCGTTTCAGAATAACAACCTTTTTTTCCAGTCATGTGACTGCTATTGAAAAGCATTGAGAAGCAGTGCATTTATTAAAATAGCCCTTAGGTGGAGCTGTCTGCTTGTGGGCCTATCTATCCCTGCCTGTGTGTGTGTGGGCCTATCTATCCCTGCCTGTGTGTGTGTGTGTGGGCCTATCTATCCCTGCCTGTGTGTGTGTGTGTGTGTGTGTGTGTGTGTGTGCCTATCTATCCCTGCCTGTGTGTGTGTGTGTGTGGGCCTATCTATCCCTGCCTGTGTGTGTGTGTGTGTGTGGGCCTATCTATCCCTGCCTGTGTGTGTGTGTGTGTGTGGGCCTATCTATCCCTGCCTGTGTGTGTGTGTGTGTGTGGGCCTATCTATCCCTGCCTGTGTGTGTGTGTGTGTGTGGGCCTATCTATCCCTGCCTGTGTGTGTGTGTGGGCCTATCTATCCCTGCCTCTGTGTGTGTGTGGGCCTATCTATCCCTGCCTCTGTGTGTGTGTGTGTGTGGGCCTATCTATCCCTGCCTCTGTGTGTGTGTGGGCCTATCTATCCCTGCCTCTGTGTGTGTGTGGGCCTATCTATCCCTGCCTCTGTGTGTGTGTGGGCCTATCTATCCCTGCCTCTGTGTGTGTGTGGGCCTATCTATCCCTGCCTCTGTGTGTGTGTGGGCCTATCTATCCCTGCCTCTGTGTGTGTGTGGGCCTATCTATCCCTGCCTCTGTGTGTGTGTGGGCCTATCTATCCCTGCCTCTGTGTGTGTGTGGGCCTATCTATCCCTGCCTCTGTGTGTGTGTGGGCCTATCTATCCCTGCCTCTGTGTGTGTGTGGGCCTATCTATCCCTGCCTCTGTGTGTGTGTGGGCCTATCTATCCATGCCTCTGTGTGTATGGGCCTATCTATCCCTGCCTCTGTGTGTGTGTGTGTGTGTGGGCGCGCGCCTATCTATCCCTGCCTCTGTGTGAATGTCTGTCTATTACTGTCTGTGAGTAATAGACAGACGTGTATATACACACATACAGGTGTAA